>NW_022145603.1:3947432-4083409 GCF_000002235.5 Strongylocentrotus purpuratus
AAAAACACAAGAAATACACTGTTATTGGAATCTTATGCTTAATTAGTAGATAATGATCTAATCTTTAAATAGACTACTTTCTTTAAAATAAAGGTCGTTTGTATACATTTTCATCTAAAGGGATGGAGACAGTTCTTCCTCGAAAATCATCTTTCAAGTTTCCACATCTTGCTGGCGAGCGAAGCACATGAACAAAAGTTTTGACCCTCCCCCCTCCCTATGCAGATCCGCCCTATAGTTGAATTTCTCTTAAAGTCTTCATTAGGAGAACATGGCATAGATATGTTGCTAAATCAACAAGTGATTGACAGGTTATATTGAATTGGATTAGAAAATATATTTGATTTGATTTGAATCTTTTTTCCACTCAAACATCCAAAAATAAAATAACAAGTATAAACCATACACTATTACAATATATAATAGAACAAATAAACTATAATAGTAACAAAATACTGATAAGTATCTATGAAACAAAAAAGGTTTACAAAGTACATTTAAGTTTGAGAATAAGCCCAAATATTTTAAATTGCTTGATTTAACTGAGAGGAAAACAAATACAAAAGGGATTCATACTTTGACAGTTCCCATCGAATTATGTTGCCTTATACGGGAGTTTTAATTTTTTTTAATTTTGGATCTGCCCTCTAAATTGGGAATCAAAATTTTCAGTCCGAATACAGGGCATACCAAATGTTGCCAAATACGAAACATATTTCACAGTAATTTCGTACCACGCCGGTCATTAAGAAAACAAACTAAATAGATTCATACTTTGGCAGGTTCCATTGATTTCTGTTGTGTTCTCACTGCACACACGCACGAGAAGTTACCGGGTGTGTTCCTGCAAACACGATCTAGGCTGGACTCGCAGACATCCGTGCTCGATTCACAATCATCGATATCTGTTTAAAAGGGCACAAAGGGAGAACAAGGTTGTATATTGAACGAGAGAGATGACATAATGTTACAGGAAGCATTACAGTTGGTATTAGACAATCCCAAATATTGAGATAATTACATCAATAGAAAGCTTTTAACCCCCAGAATAACACTAAACCGGTGTCCAACTGACAAAAACAAGTTTAGAATGGTGAATTTATGCGAGTAAACTCTACCAAACTATCTAAGTCTGAAACCCGGAAGTGCATGTAGAGTCGGGCCTCTATCCGTGACGTCACGAACGGGACTCATGGGCTCAGTGAGAGTGAATGGCAATGATATATCTACGTAAATGCTATCCTGTCAGAGCTTAGATTTGTTGTTGTTAATGAGTACCGGTATATTTGATGGATTTTCTGTTTTCATTTGACCGATGAATGAAGAATAACGAAGCATCATTTTTCAGTCGCTGATTTCTTTTTATATATTCACCTATTTTATAGAGATTGCAGACGAGTTTACTGCTTGGGAAATAAGGTAAATCATGCACGTATGAATAGGCGGATGCATTATCTTGTCATCAGATAAGGTACAGGAGCAGTTTTGTAAAACGAATAGGCCTAGAACTATGATAGTACTTATCATAGATGTGTGTGACTGCCTCAAAAAAGGATACAGTACCAGTTAAACATTTTATGTTGTAAATATCAAACTTGAACGGGATCATGCAAGCGCGCTTCCTCTTGGTACTTGGTTGGGTAATCCCTTTGGCAGCTCACTCAGGAAGCTATACTGGGATGGTAGGTGAGGCAAGTGACTACAAGGAGTGTCATGAATTGCTGGAATGGTGTGTGGACAAAGCACTTGTCAATTTACAGTAAAATATGCTAAGTCCAGTGCAAGTAAAAACCAAGCTAGTAAGCTTATATGATGTGAGAACCAACGGGGGGGGGGGGGGGGCTGCATCATTCTGATGGAGGGTAGAGCAGCCTCCTTGAAGTTGGTTATTCCTGTTGCATTGACTGCTGAGCCTGGCAGATGGTTCCAGATCCTTATCTCTTAGTGAGAGGAGTCGATAGTTGCAACAGGAATTACATACTTCAGGTTGTGGTCATGTCTTCCGAAGTATGTAGCAGGGATAACAATAGTTGGTGCAGGTATGGAGACAAGTCGGTGATGGATCTTGTAGAGAAGGGTGCATTGGTCGAGGATTCGACGTGTGTGAAGCGTGTCCCACCCTAGAGCTGCCACAAGAGCTGATGGTGATGTGGTGTATCTGTAGTCACGGTACACAAAGCGAGCCGCTGTTCTTTGTACTTGCTCTAGCATTTTTGTGACCATGACGCTGTGTGGGTTCCAAGCCTCCGAGGCATACTCCAATTGGGGGCGCACTAAGGCTGTGTAGGCCCTGGACTTTACATCCCTGGTACAGGGTGAGAGAGTCCTGCGAAGAAGACCTAGAGTACGGCTTGCTTTATGCCGGATGGTTTGGCAGTGCTTGTTCCAACGGAGATCAGCAGCAACCGTTACTCCAAGGTACTTGTACTCTTTCACTCTCGGAATCAGTCCATTTGACAGGTAGTATTCTCGGATGCTGGGAGTACGCTTCCGTGTGATGGTGAGGATAGCGCACTTTTTCACGTTGAAGTCCATCATCCAGTTTGAAGACCACCTGGACAGCTGTTGGAGATCGTCCTTTAGGATTTGAGGGTCCTCAGGGCATCGAATCTCACGATAGAGGGTGCTGTCATCTGCGAAGAGACGCATTGTGGACTGGATGTTGTCTTGGATATCGTTGATATACAACAGGAAGAGGGTAGGGCCAATGACGGATCCCTGGGGGACTCCAGATGTTACATCCCTCCATGTTGATTTGGATCCATCAACTACGACTGCCTGTTGTCTATCAGTGAGGAGAGACATTATCCACTGGAGTGAGTCACCACTTATTCCATAGTACTGAAGTTTGGTTGACAGGAGAAGGTGTGGTACTCGATCAAATGCCTTCTTGAAGTCCAAGAAGATTATATCAGCTTGGCTACGCTGCTGTAGGATGGAGGACCAGTCGTGGACGGCTGTTGTCAATTGAGTGGTTGTTGACAACCCTCGTCGGAAGCCATGCTGTGCATCAGTGAGGATATTATTCACTGCAACATGCTTCGACACATGGCTCAGGATGATGTGTTCCATGACTTTGCAGCAAACGCAAGTAAGTGAGATCGGTCTGTAGTTGGAGGGGTCACACTTTTCTCCCGACTTGTGAATAGGGGTAACCAGTGCTTGTTTCCATTGGGCTGGAACGATGCCACTGTTGTAGCTTTGTTGAAACAGGAAGGACAGTGGAGAAGCAATCTCGCGAGCTACCAACTTTAGGAGCTTGGGTGGAAGTTCATCAGGTCCGCTGGCCTTTGAAGGGTCCAGTTGTTGGAGGCGTTTCTCGACACCAGTCCTGTGAACATGCAGGTGACCAATAGTTGGAAAAGGAGAAGGTCCTTTCTGTACAAGAGGTTTGAGCTGGTGAGGAGTAAAGACAGACTGGAAGTAGTCGTTCAGTGTCTCTGCCTTGTCTAATGCTGAGGCGCATAGTTTAGATGGAGTACGCAAGGTAGGAATACCAATGTTTTCAGAACGACATGTCTTGATGTAAGACCAGAAAGACTTTGGGTTGTCCTTAAGGCTTGCCCCGATGATGTTGTTGACGTACTCACAACGTGCTCTGTGCACATTCTTGGCAACTTGGTTCCTGAATTGTCGGTAGGCTGTCGAAGCTGTGGAGCAAGACTGGCTGTGTGCCTTCTTGAATAGGCTATCTCTCTTCCTCATCTGGCGTTTCAAAGGAGGAGTAATCCAAGGAAGATGTTTCCTTCCTTTGCTCATTTTGGAAGGAATAAGCTCAGACAAACACCTGTTCAAGAAGTTGACAATGATGGACCAGTTTGTCTCCACTGATCTTCTTTCTGGATCTGATTGGAGGAATTCCGTCGCAAATTCGGCTGCTGCATCTCTCAGTTGCTTTTCGTCAGCTTTGTGGAACTGGTAGATCTTCCTCAGGGGCTTGACAGAGATCTTTGGATTTGCAGCAAGAGTAAAAGTGACGATGTTGTGGTCTGATATCCCAGACTTTACGCACACATTCTCAACCAGGGCGGGATTTGACGTCACAACTAGATCCAGGATGTTGTTGGATGAAGGTCGGGTGACTTCCCTGACTGTTTGAGACAAGGAGTTGTGCAAAAGGATATCCAA
The DNA here is from genome assembly GCF_000002235.5 of Strongylocentrotus purpuratus. Lineage (NCBI taxonomy): Eukaryota > Metazoa > Echinodermata > Echinoidea > Camarodonta > Strongylocentrotidae > Strongylocentrotus > Strongylocentrotus purpuratus. Next base: position 3,951,561 of record NW_022145603.1, read on the forward strand.
CAGCTTCTGGTGACAAGTAGAAGTGGCTGGATTTGTAGTCGACTGGTCATCCCAGTTGATGTCTGGGTGATTAAAGTCGCCGGCTATCAAGATGTTAGGGTGGCTGCGCCGGTGCCTTGTCATAATCTTGGACAATGACTGGTGCAAGCCTTCAAGACCTTGTTGTCTGTTGTTGGAGGGGGGGGGCAGTAGTAGCTACCAATATACAGTGGCTTGGCATTTGCAAGTTGCACGTTGCACCACTGTATCTCACAGTCTGAGTCAAACTCTGGACATTCAGTGACAATTAGCGTGTCGATGATTGCTATGAAAACACCACCTCCATGGATGTTTCTGTCCTTACGGTAGATGGAGTAATTGCTTGGGAAGATTGAGTATGATGATAAGCTGTCATCCAGTTTTGATTCACAACCAAAAACAAAATCAGGAGTGTGGTGAGCAATAGCTGCATGGAAGCTTGATTTTTTAGCATTCCCCTTAAGACCATTGCAGTTTACAACCATCACTTTAAATGCCTTTTTGCGATTTCTTGATGGAGGGTGAAATCGTGGTTGACGACGTCCCCCAGGGCTCGATGTAGGCGTAGAGGTTAGAGGGTTGGAGTGAAGGATTTCTTCATTACTGGAGTCGTGGTGAAGGGGTGAGAAACGATTGGTCTGTGAGAGGTTAAGACCTTGCAGCGAGCTGCTTGACCCTATGTTGGTAGAGGAACACTGGCAGCACACCCAAGCGAAGCTCCTGGACTTCTTCGTCAAGATATCATAGGAGTCTGGGGAGATACCGACACATGAGATGTGGCACCAGCAGTCGCAGTGATCGCATAAGAGAGCAGGGTCGTTGTCTCTCACTTCATCCCCACAGATGGCACATGGAAATGTCTCAGGAGCACTAGTTGATGGATCAGGGTTGGTTTCAACTTGTCCGCTGAGGAGAAGTAGGATGGTTAGGTGGCTCAAAGAAGTCGACCTGAAGTCAAGTGGACAAAGCTTTGTATTTCGATTCCACTTATTACAGGATGATATAAAAAGTAACAGTTTGCAGTTATCAATATCTGCAGTGTAAGTACGCCTTCTAGTAGGCTGGTGTAGTGATCTTGGTTCACAAAGCGTTGCGTGTAGATCGAAGAAGGGTAAAGAAGCTGATCTATGGTCTGCAATCTGCGTGTACAGGTTTCCACTCTTCAATAGTTTAAGTGCACACACTATTGAGAGTATTGCTAGAAGGAGTGGATGTGATCTAGAAGAAGAGGGTGGTAAGAAGTAATTCTTCATGATGGCGTTTGCAAGTCGAACGGGGATGAATACCGGTGATTAAATTTGGCAGGACAGTATTCAATATTCAATACGTATTCAGAACAAACAAAGGGAAGTCAGAAAAGCTCAGCAGTCTCACTCACTCAGCTACACCCATTTTATGTAGGTTAGCTATTAGTAGTAGTAGACGGTTAGCTAAATCATCTGGTAAATGATTTAAATCCCGGTGAGTAATTGCTTCTATATCATAAGAATAATATAAGCATGATTCAGTCAGAAAATATACATTACAGTTATTGTTGCCTGTAGTGTAGGTATGAAGAAGGCTGGGCAAAATAAGCAAACTCAGGATCTTCCATATGGGACTACAGGTGTGTGTTCAAATTCCTTGGCAGAAAATGGCTGTAAAACTATCACAATATTCTACCTCCAGAAGGTATCAAAGAACAAAATAATTATATCAAAAGCTTGAAGATATGTTCAAGAAGCAAAATTAGGTAAATAAAATACACGATCTGCAGTTAAAAGTGCAAGATTAAGTGGATTTTATATCACAAAACCAGACCATGTCTGCTCCCTGTAGCCATCACCTCCTCTTAATATTTTGACAACGTCTAATGATCGAACGATAGTCATCCGCGAGTGATGCGGCTCTTGCACGAACGTTCGTGAAGCGAGCAGAATCGGGAGGTAAGACCAGGCCGCTGCTCTAGGAGCAGCTTGCTTGTGATGGAAAAACAACTAACAAAGACCTGCTCCTCAGTGACTACCGGTGTCAGAATTGGTAGATCGCACAATGCACAGCATGGAAGAAGATGAAGGATCTTCAGGGCCAAGGAAGGCGAAAGACATGGGAAAAGGGAAGGAGAAACCATCGGGATATCGCTGTATGGTAATGAACGGTGCATCAGTCCACTTACCAGACAGCGCTACAGTTCACTCCGTGCCTGGGCCGATTTTAACAATCAACACCAAAACAAAAATTACATGGTGAAAATATCGACTAATATAGCACATCGTTGGCATGTATATGTAATCATTTTTAAAAGGGGAATTGATATTAATACTATAAAATATTAAGGGAAGGTAAAGAATTGTACATAGAATTATGATTTATTAGACTTTTCAGCCTTTGAAACAAAATAAGCAGAAAATCGTATCTCTCTGCACATGCTTTCTATGGAACATCCGGGTACGTGAATATACTCTTTCCCGGACGTGATGTCATATATATAGTAGACCAGCGCTGCGACTGATTTTATATGCAAAGAGAGGCGGATATTTTCAACATTTCAATCAAGGATTTCGAGTAGCCAGAATTTGTTAGTGATATACTATGTAATTGAAAAACTGATAAATAACATATGCTTGCCGCAAGTACCAAATTAAGGGACATTTATTTGCTTAGAATATCAGCTGTAACATGAAAGGAAAAGTTTGTTAAGTGATTAAGGTAGCTATCAATTATTTTAGAATGAACCTATAACCTGTATGGACAATTCAATTACTATTCCCTTTTTTTATCTTTTCTGTTTTTTTCCTTTTTTATTTTCACGCTCTGACATATTCCACCATGCTCACACATATCTGGCAATGTTACAATCTGTGAACCTCTTGTGTCATTCTGCTACCTGATCACATACCATAATGTGTGACCTACATTTTCTCCCCCACCTTATCCTTCCCTCCCTTTCTCTCTGTGACTCTCCATCTCATTCTCACAGTCTCACTCTCTCTTTCACCTCCTACTCTATTGTCTCTCCCTCACTAAAACGCTCACTTACAAGCGGTGTGATAAATAAAAATGTTTTGTCTTGGGCTTATTTATTACTTAAAATCTGAGTTTTTAATTAAGTTAATACCAGGCACGGCTATTATAATTATACATATGCATACTCATTTTTCTCAAAAATCTTTTATGTACCAAGCACCTATCATTTGGAATTCCCTTCCCATTTATCTGGAATATTAAATGCCAGGCACTGTGTTATATATATTTTGAACCTGTGTTGTTGTATTTTGTCATATCCTTGGTACTGATAATTATCATTTAATTATAATCTTTAGGCCGGCCACTTATTAGGGTCACGCTACCTGCTAAGCAACTTTTATATTGTTGTACCAATGTAGACAGGCCGACATGTATTCTATTTTTTGTAATCTATTAACAATTATAGTGCTATGTATGTATGTTTTTTTGTGGTATTAAATTACAATTAAATTGAATTGTAAATATACATATTATTGGAGGTTGGGGGCTTGGGGTCTTGAGGATCTTGCTTTGATTGCATCGCTTAGATTCAAAAGTATTCAAGAATAGGGGCCTTGAAGTATTTTTGTAGGGGGAATTGAACCCCCCCCCCCCTCCCCCCCACTAAGCTGCTACTAGTTCATACCTTGACACTCTTTAGGGGATGAATTGTCGTATCCTGAATGACAGGTGCAGTTGTAGTCTCCAGGCAGGTTGAAACAGGTAGATATATCACGCGGGCATAGGTCCACATCAGATGCACATTCATCAAAATCTGATGAGTAACAAGAAATCTTTGTCAAATAACAGAATTGAAGTCAGAATTATAAATAAAAATGGCAAAACAGTTGAAAGCAGATCTGATATTAACAAGTCATTGTCATAGAACTGGGTTTAATGAGAACATATCATTTGTTAAATTCAGGAATATTTAAGGAGAATCTTTTTATTTGTAATGCTCTATCACATTGTTAAAATTCTCTCTCCCCTCTCTCTCTCTCTCTCTCGCCTCTCAATTCAATTCAATTCAAAATTTATTGTCCAATGATTGGAAATTTGTTTCGTTTGCATGTCAGTACAAGATTACAGATTATAATCATCACTCTTCCTTGTTTAAATGGCCAGTTATAACAATTATAACTACCATAGTCAAAATATTTTTTTTTTGTCTGTCCTCACCCAGGTTTAGAAGGGCTGGTAAAACGTGACACATATCTGTTATGGACCTCCACCCCCATTTATAAAATAATCCTTGACCTCATTTTGCTCCCCGTGAAATCCTGGTACGGCCTGTCTAACATACCTGAACAGGTTCCATTTTCAAGTTGAAAACCAGGCTCGCATGTGCAATTGACAGATGCAGTGGAATCCATCAGGGCCTCATCACATTCACTTATCTCTGTGATAAGATGAAGCAAAATTTTGATATTAAAATATAAAAATGTCATGAAGAAAAACTTTCATGTTAAAGCTCCATTAAAATTTCTCCTAACATATGCAATACTAATGGTTATTGGAAATAAACCAATTTTCACCTTTAATGGGCTATCCTCTCTCTCTCTCTCTCTCTCTCATATATTCCATAAAGTAAACACACTTATACTTTATACAAATACAAATGAATCAATCATTTAATCAGTCAATCAATGGAGAAATTTCTTTATGATATATTCAGTAAATGTTAATCCATGATATGTTTATGTTGATTTGTATTCAAGTTGTGGTTCAAAAATGTTTTGACTATTGATAAGTTAGGGGTAGGTTTACAGTTAAGATTTAGGTAAAGATTAGGATTACAGTTAATGTTACAAGAAATGATGAATTATCAATTAGGTCGTATGCTTACTTCCCTCTGACAATTTTCATTGTTCTGCTTATATTAAAACCAACTTAATATCAGGGTAAACTTTCCCCTTTAAACATGTTATTATAAACCTTTGTCCGGAAGACAACTTTTTTAAATTTAAGAAACTTGTTTTTATGAGAGCGACTGTTCCAAAAAATCCTAAGACAACAGGTACATATCATATACACGCATACACACACACGGGCCCACACCCTTACCATCAGCCTTGTTTCTCTTACAATTATTTACTTTTCTGAGATTGTTTGTCAGGAATTATTTTTATGTTTGTTTCTCTCTTTACATGGTCCAAAATACTGGTTAAGGGAGGCAGTGGGGTATTAAATGAGAAAAAAAAAAGAGTTTTACATTTCCTGGTTTAGTATGAAGTGGAAGCTTTCAAAAATACCAATGTTATGGGATACAGGTATATATTTCTTTTTCTAATTAAGGATTAAGTAATTGATGTCAAGCACTATATCAACCTGAAGTTGAAATAATTACTCAAATATGGATGTGGTTATGGATCCGGAATGTACAATGACTAATTCATTATCATCTAATATCTTTGAAACAGGTATCAAGTGAGCATTTATTCCTAAACATATAAACTTCTGCTTCACTTTCTTCTCCAGTCATCATTTAGGAGAAGCAACAAATTTTCTTTTCCATGGAATATTTAGTGCACACCTACTGATATTCTTCATACATTTTAACGCCAACATTTATCATTTTCAAATTTAAATTGCTATAACTTAAAAACTATTCATTCAATTACGTTCAAATTTGGAGGAAATGTTTATTTCAAGGAGAAAAACATGTGTTGATGATGGTTTTTAAGAGTACCTATATGGTAAACAAAAATATTTCTGTTTTTCATGAGGTTTTCTGATTTTTCAAATCACTTTTATCTCACTGTAAAAACAGCAGAATTTTTCAAAAAGCCATCATTAAATTCAAGTTATATAAACATACTATCTACCTTTAAATCCAACAAGTGATATACCTGTACACTTCTGAGTAGTAGTGGTTGCAGTTTTTATTTCTGAAAAATCTCTAATTGTTTTGTTTGGAAATCTCTCATTCCACTTTTATTATATTTAAAAGTTGAATGGCTTTGTGGTTGTTATTATCTTATTCTTCAGAATAAAAGCTTTCAAACAGTATATAGTTTATAGGGGGTAGCTTCTATGCTTTACAAGATATTCTTAATCAATATAGGGTGCGTGAAAACACGATATATTACCCCACTGCCACCCTTAAGTATCATTATTTTGCAGTTGTTTGTTTACTTACCGTCACAGGAACGTTGATCGATGGCAAGCATATAACCGGTGTTACACGAACACGTGTAAGAACCTAGATTGTTTTCACAATTCTGTTCACAGTCATTCGTATCGTTATCAGCACATTCATTGAAATCTAAAAAGAGACATGGTAAAAGATGAGATGAACCAGACTTAAGGACAATTTATATGAAAATGGCTTATCCCCTACTTGAATAATCCGTATCATACAATGCCATTGCATTTGACAGAAGGAGATAATGTCCAGCATTCGCTGCTTAACTCGTGAAAAAGAAACCAACACAATATTTTGTGCTGAGTATGATTGAATTTAAATCAAATTTATTTAAACTAACTTACTGTTAAAATGTCTTCTAAATGCATTCTTCTACAATTTAGTGGCTTATATTAAGATTAAAGTGAAATATTAGCATTTGGGTCGAGCAGTCTACTCACGAGTTGCTTGTGTACCTTCACTATGAGAACAATTTATTTGTAATCTCTCTTCACAAAGGTAGTGTTGAAAGCCAAACGTTTAAATATAGTATACCCATAAAACAAAACATTCACAGCAAGAAAAGAAAGGGGGAGAAAGAAGAATATGTATGATTGGCCCCTTTAAATCAAGCTCACCAAAGCAAGTGGTACCATCGCCTGAGAGCTCGGATGGACAAGGGCCGCATGTGTACTCTTCGTCTGAAGACGGAGGCTCATCGAAGCAGATAACCCCATCGTAGCAGGGCGTACCCTCACATGAATCATAGTCTACATCACAATGATCACCCGACCAACCACCAGAACAGTTGCACATAACCACCTGTAAATACATTGTTATGAGTACATTCATGCTTATCATGAATATATAAATGTGTCAGAAACGGAGTCAGATTCGGTGAAGGGGAAATTTATCAAAACAGCCAAGCATGGTATAAGTGTAGTCCAGATTTTGTCCATTTTTATATATTTCCATTTTTTCAATCATCTTTGTCCTCCTCCATTACACGCATCCCACACAGATTGTGCAACCACCGAAAATTCACCCGTTGAAACACGAAAAGCAATTAGGACTGTCTCCGTTATAGTGTTGAGGGTGTGTTATTTTGTCAGGTGATTGGGGGTGTGACTTGGAAACAGTCCAGGTCATGGATTTATAAGTGCAGTACCTTTTTACCTCATTTTCATAATAACCTGAGTTTGTGTTTTAGTGGTCAGATAGATCATTTGAACCCCTCACGCCATAACAACATGTAGATTTACTCAGAAGGGAGGGGAGTGGGTTTAATAGGGAATTTACCACACGTAATTAAATATAGTGATAATATATTTCTTCCATAATAATCAGAGCATGTGTCGTATAACTAAAATCTATACCAATATACTCACCGCAAATCCGTTGGCATTTAGATCCTGCCCCTCAGCTTGGTTGTCAAAGTCACACACGCCTTCGTTCTCACATCGGCAGATCGAGACCTTGTATGCCAGTGATGTCTCTGCTCCTCGGTTGTCCATCACAATGATTTCGATGGATGATACATTCAGGTCAGGTGGTGTCCAGGTCAAGATACCATCTTTATGAGGGAGACAATAATAATAATAATAGCCTAATAGTCCACTCCAAATTTTATTAAACCGAAACGGAAATTCTTTTTGCCCAATTGATCGTGAGCCCGGCAGCCACTGAGCAGCACCAGATCGACGTTGCTCTATCCCTTATTGTTGAACGCCGAACAAGGTAGCAACAACTCCCATCTTTTAACGTCTTTTGGTATGACGCGGTCGGGGTTCGAACCAACGACCTCCCGGTTGTGAGGCGGACGCTCTACTGACTGAGCCAACACTCCGACAGAGAGAGGGGAAACAGTGAGTGGGATGAGAGGGAGGAGAGAGGCGAAGAAGGGAGAGAGGCAGAGAGGAGTCACAAAGAAAGTGAATTAAGGAGAGAAGGCATCAGAAAGATAAGGAGACGTAAGGGGGAAAGGGAAAGGAGAGATCAGTATAAGGTGCACTCATCAAAAGATCAATCTGCATATTTAGCATTGCGATTCATCGTTTTACAAATAATCAGTCTGATCTATCATCTTAAAGAGTATAATTTGTTATGATATTTTAAAAACAAGTTCATAAGCAATTCTTTCGTTCATACCTGAGCTGATATTGGCGCCATCTGGTGCTGTATCGTTGAAAATAAAGAAAACCTCATCATCTTCGTTAGGGTCATGTGCAGAAATCTCCAAGGTAACGGTCACGCCCACTTGCATGAAGAGAACCTCCCCTTCTTGTAAAGCATCTGTCTCGCTAGTCTCTACCACGTTGGTTACGTTCGGAGGAAAATTATCTATAGGATTTCAAAAGTATAACAAAAATGCAGCCATATTTTAATCAATTAATATGTTACGATTAAGAAGGGGGAAAAAAAAGGATAACTCGGGGCAAAAGGCCCGCGAAGCATTGAGAAAGTAATTATAAAAAAATATTTCATAAAAGAAATGCGGGCCGCATAGCAGCGATGAAATAGGGTAAAACATTTACACACAGCTATCTCTATTTTCTTAATTTGTTTTCATCATTCACAACATGTTATATTGACTTGTTACGTGGTTGATACAAAACACCTCAAATTCCCTCTCATTTCATTACATTAACGACATTTACTTCACTCGCCGTGTTTATTTAAGTTTGTAATTTTTGCATGCAGTAACGTTTGTAAATATACAAATGTTGTGAATCAAGAAATATGTTTGAAATGCCATACTTGTTTTGAAACTTACAACCCTTTTCTCCCGCCGTTGAATTTTCTCATGAATCTTAATAGTAAACTGGATAGTCCCCTCCCCTATACACCGCGTACAATGAGATGTACAGTGTTCAAATAATAAAGTTAGGATATTTTTACGCTGTGTCCTTGATTTTATTTGAAATAACAACCAAAAATGGTATCGACTTGCGAAGAAAAGGAAAGTTTTTGATGAAGGCAGAACTTTTAAATCATATTGGTCTCTGAAGTATTTCTTCAAGGAAGAGAAAGGTTAACTACTTTAGCTCACTTGTCACCACGAAATCAAACTAAAAAAGTAAGCCTGATTTTTTCCCCACTGATTTTGTTGTTTGCTTGTTTGTTATTGGAAAATTGCAGGTGTGTGTACACATATTGCATGAGCGAGTGTGTGTGTGTGTGTGTGTGTGTGTGTGGGGGGGGGGGGGGTACTCACACATGAGGACATACGGGGGCGTGCCGCTCTAACGTGTTACTTTTTCATAAAAAATCCCTAAACATGATCCCACTTTTAACAAAAATACCATTAAAAATGGGTCCCGAAAAATACCTGAAAATTGTTAAAAAGGGGGATTTTTTCAAGACTAATGACTCCTAAGAATGGGTAGGGGTTTCGGGGCTTGAGCGGCACACCCCCGTCCAATCCAAATCTGAGTACCCTGAGGGGTGGGGGGGGGGGGGTGGGGTGGGGAGACTACCTACGGCTCGCCAGGTTATGCCGATCGTTAACTGTGGCCCGCGAGCTTTAAAAGGTTGGCCACGGTGTTCTAAACACACTGACTTGGTCTCATATTCTATGAGATAATTGCTCATTTGTTTGTTTGTTTTACCTGACTGCTAAGAAAGCATGTGTATGCTTGTTAGTAAGCAATCAGGGGACCGACAGCTTTAAATCCTCTCAGGTGGACCTAGTAATGAGGGTTAATGCCTTACCAAAGGGCACTAGCGCCGGCTACGAGACCACTGCTCTACCCCTGAGCCATTGCAGAAATTTCATGAATTCTGATAGGGTTGAATACAAAACATCTTCTGATCTCCCTAAAGAATTAAAACGGCGCAAGTTATTGCCACATCTCACCAAGGTTTTGGAGGTCATTGTCGAGTTGGTTTCCTGTGGTCATAGTCTGTTTACCCATCTCTGGACTCACAGCGAGGTAGTCGAACAGACACGCCTCGTCCTCCCCGCAAGCCTCTCGGGCCGCCTGGGTTCGGTCAGGGTCGAGAGCGAGCAGCTCGTCTAAGAACATTGGTTTGTAGTCGCTAGGATTGTAGTAACTCCAATTCCCATCGTCGTATTCAAACAGCGATTCATTTTCACTAATCATCCCTGAGAAGTAACAAAATCAATGTTAACAAATAGTTAATGGGAGATTAGTGAAGATACAGTATTCCTTACATGACTGGAGAATCTACATCATCACTATCATCATTATCATCATCATCATCATCACAATAATCATCATCATTATTATCATTATCATCATCACAGTCATCATAAGATGAATTTCTCTACCGTCTTCCTAAAGACAATCTATCAACCTCTTTCTTGGTGTTCCTTTCATTTTCCTTACTCTCTACTACCCATCTAATCAGTTAGATGGAAATTAAAGTCCTACTCGATACGAATCCCCCCCCCCCCATAAAAAATAGTGTTATTTGAGTTCGAGTTCGTTTATTCATTTAATTTTCATAAAAAACACAGCAAATGCAAATAAACATACAAGTATATAAACAAAGAATGTGCAGTTAATACAATAGCTTCAAATAAAATAGTAGAACAAAGGAAAAGCCCATGGTGGCCTTGAATAAAGAGTTCGCAGAATATTATAATTTATATTATCTATATTACTGAGCATACATGTATATTAGTTAAAGATACCACAAAACACAGCGGTAAACACAATATAAAGACAAAAAAACTACAAAACATGTATAAATTAATTTTAAAATTGCAGGGGGGGGGGGGCAAAAGGTTTGGAAGGTATATTTTTTATTTAAAAGAAACAGCTCACGCCAACACAATGAGCTAACTACGTAAATACTCCTGAATTATGTTACTTTTGATTCCCTGTTAATATAAATTCATTACTGTTAGAGAGAGATTTATACATTACACCCTAGACACTAGACCATGCCCACAAGTGTGAGAAGTCTGTCTACATATATTTTAGCATACATGTATATAGGGAAACAAAATCATTAAAAAAACACATACTGTTCTCTTTATAAATTGTATACGACAATAGGATAAAGAAATACAAATGATAAAAGGCACGCTGACAAAATGCTGCCTCAAATTGTTACCCAACAATAGATAACACACAACAAACACTGATTTTATAATATTGAATACATTTGGGACTGATCTCAATAAACATTAAGACATGGTATGGCAAGAAAACTCTTTTGAATACTTACATGACTGTCCAAACTGAAATATTTCTCTGTCTGTTAAATTTCTTTCAGACAGATCCATTAATAATGTTCCATTCCTGAGCAGAAAATCATCTGATTTGTTCCCATTTACATTACCTGTTTCAACACAAAGAAAAACAGTATCACATTTTAAATTTGTTGTTATTTGTTTCAATTTGTAAAACCTTAAAACTGAAATCATACTTGCATATTCATGGATAACATTTGGAGTTTATGCTTATTCTGGGCACCTTTAGGTATTGCATGTTGAAAACGTACAGCAAAGTTTTCTGACACCCATATTGAAAAACGGATAAATGGACTTTCGGATTAAGGTTAGAGGCAATATGTTAGAAGCAGTAAAATGTTAGGGTATGAGATTCGGGAAAGGTTTAGAGTTACTTGTGAAGTAGATTTCTCTGCAGTTTTTTCCCTATTAACATTTAGAGACGCCCTTTACATATACCTAACGAAAGCGCTTGAACGATATAACGATTGAGGCTGTATTTTACAGACGTTCACAATGCTGAGTCAACAGCAATGACTTTCTAATCCTACCGGGTACCCATCCACTTGATGGTTTAATGGTTTGTTTTACCTGTCTGCTAAGAAAGCAAGTGTACGCTTGCAAGCATCCAGGGTATCAATGGCTATTAGTCCTATCTGAGGGACCTACAGTGAGGTAATGAAGATTAATGCCTTACTAAACGGCACTATAGCGCATCAATTGGTTTCGAATCGCGGCCCTGCCCTTTACGAGACCACTGCTCTACCACAGAGCCATCGCGCCTGGGTGGAGAGAAGCAATATAAATGATATAAGAATTTGTCCCTTGAAGACGAATGAGGTGGTCTGCCTGTTTTTTTCAAAGGATCTTTGTTGTTAACAGAGAGATGGAGAGAGAGAGACAGAGGCAGAGACAGAGGGAGAGAGAGAGAGCAAGAGAAGAAGAGGGAGGCAGAGCAAGAGAGGGAGAGGGAGACAGAGAGAGGGAGAGGGTGAAAGAGTAGAGAGAGAGAGAGAGAGAGATGCAGAGACAAAGCAAGAGAAGGAGAGGCGCAGACCAAAGAGAGGGGAAGGGAAACAGAGCAAGAGAGAGGATATAGATAGAGAGAGATGCAATGAGAATAAGGCATTCAATATTTCCAGCATAAATAAAATATATACCTGGGCTGAATAACTGGAAAATAAAAAACGTCTGGGAAGGAAACTAGCACCATAGAAATAAGACTATTTGATATTGTAGCAGACTTTAAGATTAACCCTATATGGGTTTAATACACGACAAGGAATCAGATTTCCCATGTATGCAAACTATTGACATTCCTCTCCGATAAATATAACACGCCAAATTAGGCATTTTATCATATTTTTGGTGATAGTATACTGTATATGTTATAATTGTCGAAAAAGGTGATAAAATCAAATATGAAATTACAGCAAAAAAATTAAAAGGGAAAATTGACCCACCGGAAATTGAAAGTGGGTCGCCAGAATGGGAGGCAAGTGTTTTAACAAATAGACCAAAATATTTCCCATATACTTAACATGCAAAGCTGACAAACAGCCTTGTCATAGTCGCAATTTCAACTTTCAATTGAACATTTCGACATGATCCCAACAATCAATATAATGAATTTTCCATAAATATGCAGTGACATCATAATATGAAAATTCATATTTTGAGTTCCAAGGCCAATATTATGTCATGATATACTTGATGGCGAAATGAGACATGAAATCAAATTTCTGGCTCATACTCTTTTCAAATATGAAGGAAAAAAATAGATGGATGTTCGACTGCACACGGTCAAAAATGATGCCTCCGTCAAAAAGCGATTTTACAAACAAAAACAGAAGCTATTTTAAAAATTCAAATTTGAGTGTAATTCATTAACAGGTTCTCAGAATATCGTAATTAAAAGCTATTTTTCATATGACCTTTTTCAACTTTGACCTCATGACATTAACATTTTATCAGTTCATTGGCTCTGCAAGATACATACATGACCCATGTTTGGCGGTTATCCATCAATCGGTTTTTGTGAGAACGCGATCACGAGCTACTTTTGCATACATAATGAACCCTGTGACCTTTGACCTCGTAACCCCAACAATCTACTCACTTCATTGGATCTGCAAGATACAAACATGACCCAGGTTTGCCGGTAATCCATCAATCGGTTCTTGAGATAACGCGATCACGAGAACGGAACGTACGGAGGGACGGACAACCAGAATACATAATGCCTCCGGCTACTTTGTAGCGGAGGCATACAAATTGATTCTATGTTGCAAACGGCCATGACGAATGAAGATGCTCACGTGCAAAATGTTGAAATGCTTAAAATTGCCAGAAATGTACTTTCATTTGATTTAGAAAGTAATTTTGAGCATTTCAACATTTCGCAGGCACATGCACTGACGCGCGCGTTTATTGACCTTAAATTGACCGGAAGGATATTTACCTTGATCATGATAAATATGTTTGAGAAATGACTTTCCGTTATGAAGATGTGATCATGACTTGATTTTCAGAAAATTTCACAAAATAGCGCCTGGTTGACGTCATAATGACCTGATGAACTTGAAAATGTTGGAGACACATCTTATGACAATGACCTATGACTTTGCAAGCAAATGCGGAGAAATAAATAAAAATAATTAAAGGGTGAGTTTATTGATCAATTTTTTGCCCAGAATTAAGTTTCTTAAATGTATTCCAAGCAAATTTCTAAGGTGATAGACGCAAAGCCCTTTTCAAACGTCTTTAGATATGAGCATATTGTAACGCCAAAAAAGGTGAGTTTTAAATGCGACATACAGCCAGGATCACGTTTCTGAAAGATGATAAACGCAAAGCTGTTTTGAACCCCAAATACAAATCGGACCCCCAGGTTAATTTCCGGTTCGGAGGCTAGGGCATATGCCATGTGTTGTGTCATGTTGTTGTACAAGCATGTGTGTGTAGTTGACCTCCGAGAAACTGCAGTCTGCTTCCTGGGTCAAACGGCGCAAAGCAGCTGCGCAGAGACATAGCCTTTATTTTGAATCGTGAAGAGCCGATAAACGCGACATCCCGCTAATCACGATGGTATAGTGGGGTTCGATATATGTACATATCTAGTGGTAAGACGCGATAAACGCGCCCAAAGAAGAAAGAAAATTCTGATGAAATCAATAGGTACTCTGTCGATGACAGACCACCTATAAATATAAGAATAATAATAAGAAAGAAAGACAATTCTGACGAAATAAAAAATGACTTACCGAGCAGACCTCTCCCGGTTCCATTCTGCGCATACTCAGAAGGGACCATGACACCCAATTCCAAGAGGCCGTTCTTGAAAGTCACGGTGAAGGACGAACTGGGATAGCCTTCTGGTTGGAAGAGGGCTGTGACCTTGATCTCACCTTCAGAGGCTGTGTCATTCTCCGCTGATAGGATGAAGGTCGGATCCGATGAGTCGATACCATCTATATGAGAATGGATGCATTTGGTATTTAGTTAAAAGTCCCAAGATGGATAGCTGGAATTCAAATTGAATGAGCGAAAGTGCTCTGAATGTGAAAGGAAAGATTTGTTTGATTTACATTTAATGCTTCGGTCACAAAGGTTCGTACGAACGATAATTTCGTACGAATCTCCCTGTTTTTCCATTGTCTTCCCGAATTTCCATTGTCTAAAAATCGTTCGTACAGCGTTCGTAGCAGTTTGTAATGGCATTTGTGACCGATGCTTTAGATAGAGGATGGGATGAAAGTTGAATAATCCAGATCAAATGCATCTGCATTTTGGGGGATCTATTTGACTTGTTCTTAATTTAATCCTAAATGCTCAAAGTCGGATAGGATGAATGCCGTATCAACTATTAAATAAAATCCATAATTTCCTGTATGTGAGCAAATACATTTACATTTCATTACCAAAATACATTTGGGTTCTAAATACCAATCTGGGTTGAGATCAGTTAGGTGTTCATTTCCGTACCAGCGATGGAACAGCTTCAAAGAATGAATGACTGTCATATCCTCGCTAAGAACATCAAGAACAGAGATGAGGCGATCTGTTTAACTCGCCAAGGCGATGTCTTAAGGAAGAGATCGCGAGAAGGCACGTTGTCAAAACTCACCAAGGCGTTATATGTTTAAGACGAAAATGCGAGAAGGCAAGTATTTAAACTGACACAGCGCCTTGTTTGAATCGAAAAGGCAAGAAAGGGACTTGATTAGTTCCAACCAGTCACCTTCTCGGCTTAAAGAAGGCGCCTTGGCGATTTTTGATGACTCGCTTTCTCGATTGACTTAACCCTATGTTAACTGGGGGGGGGGGTCAATTTGACCCCCCCCCCCCCCCCCCCCTCTGTAGAAATGTTGCGACTACTCCGAAACCGCGTCAGATATAAAATTTTCCTTTCATGACTTTTTAATTTTGAGTCTTACGCATCTTTTAAAACAATTTTTTTTCGAAAATCGGACCTACGGTTACAAGGTCACGTGACCTTTTGTCTTTGCATGTCAGCCCGAAAATCGCTCATTTTCGTGATTTGTGTACAAAACATATGTAAAAGTCATTTTTCCTAAAAATAGATTAAACATTGGTTATTCAGTCTTGTTTAAAGTTTAGATGTTTGTTTTGGGGTCAAAATAGTTGATTTGTAGTTATAAATGAAATAAAACAACAAAAACAATAAAATACATAAGTTAAAAAAACACTGAAATACATAAGAAATTATAAAAACAAGAGATAACATAAAGAATAACCTGGCTCTTCCTATTTTTTGTGTTGTATTATTATTCAAAATGGTCTAATGAATATATGTAGTGAAAAAGAATACTTAAATATGAATAATCTATGATTTATGGGCAGAAATGTGAATTTTATGACCTTATTTGCATAAATTACCAACATATGCAAATGAGTGAATTTAAAAAAAAAAAATTGAAGTTACCATAGTATTCTATACATAGTATTCTATACACTTCACTTGACATGCATGCACATTTTCGCGGCGATTGGCGGTGAAACGGCCGAGATCTTAGGGGGGGGGGGTCAAATCTGAAATAGCCCAGTTAAACGAGGCGCGTTGATGAGTTGCAGCAACTCGCCCTCTTGTCTTTAACATGGCGCCTTGGCGAGTTAAACAATAAGTCGCCTTCTCGCTTCTCGTTTAAGCTTCTGTAGATTTGATGTCAAATAATATAAACTTACCCACTAGGAATTCCGTCATATTGATGGCGGTACCATTAATTAGAATACTAATTTCTGTCCTGTTATCATTCAGCTGGAATTCGACCTATCAAAAATAAAGCAAAACAAACATTGAATTGAAATGAAACAGTATTTATCACAAATTCAAATGGCGGCCTAAGAGCTGTATTGTATGTATTTTGCAAAGTAAATCACCCAATCTTTAAACAAAACATGTATGTAGGAGGATAGGGGAGAGAAGGGTGAGAGGAGACAATGAGATAGAAGCGGATGGCATGAGTTTTGTCATCTGTGTGCAACAGGCTTTAGGATTAGGTTTAGGGTTATAAGGAATTATGTATATTCTGGTAGATTTAGTTACCGAGGGATTTACCGCACATGTGACTGTTGCAGCTCTGTAGAATTTCCTAGACTAACCAAAATCCTAATTTAGACCCTGGATCGCACACTGCACCCTAACCACAACTCTGCACCTTTGATGAAAACAAATCTGAAGCACTTGTCGCAAGAACAGAATCACCTAACCGATGGGCTATATCGCCGGTGGTATATGCCATCAGTTCCGGCTAGGAGATTAAGTACAAATCGACTGCGACACCGGCAGAAGATATCATAGAAACCACATACCCTAGTGATGTCTTGTGTTGCAGCGAACCCTGTGAAGACTGTCCCATGTTCCACAGGCACGCTGTTGTTAAACGCCTTACCGGTTCTGGCTTGCAGCATGAACGGGTCACCATGACTGTAAGACATCGTGGTGTATTCCCCAAGACCATTGAAGGTGTACTTCCTACCGTCAAGGGTATTGATGTGCGGGTCGCCCCAAAACCATCCTGAAATGTTAAGAATCGAGATGGCGCGATCAAACTTCTTATTGCAGTGTGAACAAATTCAACAAAGTAGAAGCAACTGCAAACTATGGGATCACCAAACCCAACAAGATTTTTTTCAAAGCAATCCCTCTAATAATCAAACAGAGGTATACCGGTAAACGCAACCAATTGTGCAGCGGTTTGCCGTGAAACCTGTGAACAAGTGTTTACTAATATCAACGTTTATCCGAAAAATACTCAAAAAATAACAAGAAAATTGACATGAAACAAATAATAAACAGTCATAACGATTTTTAACTCATGATCTTTATTTGGACATTTAATGAATATTTACTGTAGACTATTTTGGGTATAGTCTAGTAGGTCTAGGGTATCTCCATGCCGGAATTACGGGTCAAATTTTGGGTAGGTTTCTGAACAAGTGCCCAAGGCCTACTGGAGTACGATTTCTCGTACTAGAATACTCGGCCGCCATTTTTTTTTTGTCAGCGTCTGGCACTGTCTAGGCCGCGTATTTTTTATTTACACGGCAGCGAGGGTAAAAGCTCGATTAATTCCAATTAAACCGCTCGCGGAGAGTCTGCTATCCATGTGCAGTGCAGTGCAGTGTACTGAATATTATGACTTCTTCCAGTTCATAAGTACAGACCGCTGTTGGCGTAGACCCTATTATCGTACTTGTATTGTCGATGTAGACTAGAATCTACTTCAGTACTTTGTTGTAATTGCTACGTGGCCGATGGCATGTATATGTGCACGCTCTCTGTGCCATGGTGTCACATATAATATCATTCTGCCGTCTCTGTTTATTGCATAAGAGATCTAGGCCTATCTCTTTTGTTGTCTTGTTTTCCTTGTGATGTCATTCTTCATTTCCTTCTCTATATAGATCTAGTGTAGTAACTCCTTGGTACAATTCCCTTTATAATACACTGCACTGTTAGTACTCCGATTCGGTCTAGTCTAGACTCTTCGCGAGCGGTTTCATTGGAATTAATCTAGAAATTCGCCTCGCTGCCGTGTAAAAAAAAATACTGTACCGTGGGTAAAAATTGTTTCCCAGCTCAATCACTGTCAACTCACCACTCAGAAACTGGGACCAAATGTCCGGATTTCTGTTTGGACTTGGAGGAAAATGGATTTTTCTGTCATCTTTGGTTTTAAAAACAGCATTGTTTACTATTATTATTATTATCAAATCGGCGCCTTCAACTGCAACTCGAAGTTTAATCGCTTGAGTTTTCGGAGACGGACTTAGATACCTAGCTAAGTATCTCACGTAGTATGGTGGTGGCAACCAAAAAAACAAAAAAAAACAAAATCTCAAAAATCACAAACATTCACGAATTCAAAAACAAAGAAACATGCCTGGGAGTGTACTCGATTACCTCATTACACGGTTATGCACAGCCTTAATTTCTATGTGCATTGTGACTGTATATGCACCTAAACATATTGGCCTATCTAATTATCAATTTGATTTAATAATGCTAGGAGTTGAAAACAAATATATATGTATATGGATATCAACCCAAACAAAACAATGATGTGCATATATATGAGTACAACTGTAAGATAATTAGATTATGATTATTAATTATTCGTGTAGAAATACCCTAGACATAATCTTACCGAACCATGGTCGTCTATATCCCGAGCAATGAGATCTTGGTCGGCGACTTTCGTAAAGGTTACAGAAATTCCCTCCAGCCAGATCACAGCAGAAGAAACGGGGTAGGACATCCCTCTCTGAATAAATGAAAACAAGTTTAGAAAAGGAGATCATTAAGAAAGTACAGAACGAGATGGATAGAAAAATACAGAGACAGAGATAGGACAGAGAAAGAAGGGAGAAAAAGAGAGAGAGGATGGAGATAGAGAAAGAGAGAAGGGCGAAAAGAGAAAGAGAAAGAAGACAGAGAGAGAAAGAAGAGAGCGAAAAGGGAGAAAGAGAAAAAGAGAGATGGAGGGGGGGGGGAGGGACAGAAAGAGAAGGAGGGTGGGAGTGAGATAACAATTAGCAAATTGAATAGTGGCCGAATGTCCCAGAATTTGTTTTGTACAGTTGTCCAATTACGTTTTATTACTAAAACAAACGCTCAGAAGAAAAAAACAAGGAAATATCAAAATTTCAATTTTACGTTTTTATTACTATTGGCATTAAATTAGTAAATGCTTTTAGGGGATGTTTCAAATGAATTGATTATCATAACAAATCTAACACACATGGAAACATAAAAGACAGAGAACCAGACGTCACCCTTGTAGAAATTGTTTACATTTAAAAGCCCACGTCACAGATTAGCAAGCCTTCAATAAATTATCTCAAAATTAAACTGTAAGAGCAAGATGAGTTTATGAAAGTATATGTACACAATCTAAGATGACTCTGTGGTTTATTCTCTATGATTGAAGAATGAAGCCCCCAATTTGTACACAACAAATGGGGGTGAATTAAACACTGCCAGTTGAAAAATACAAACTTGAAAATAAAAATGACTGTCTTTTTGCGAATAATGAACATTTTGCCACTTTATTATAAGGAAGTTTTGGGTTATGAATTTTACACCATTTTGAGATGTTCACCTTGCATATCCCTACATGCAGTAGCGTACGCAGGATTTTTTCAAGGTGGGGGGGGGGGGGGTTAACATTTTTAAATCGGGCCGCTGAGTAAGCGGGGGTGGGGTAAGGTCACCTTTTTAGGTAAAAAAAAACAAAAGGGGGGGGGGGGGGGTTCTCCAAAATACACAAATACACAATCTCAAAGGGGATGGGGGGGGGGGTTTAACCCCCCCACCCCCCCCCCCCCCCCCCCGCGTACGCGCCTACCTGCAACGCCTTTAAATGTAACGTTAGTCAACTGGAATCACAGGAATTTAGGTGTACTCACCAATCCAAGAATAATAGTAATACAGGGAATAATAGTAATAAGAGAAGAATCGAGCATTTGAGGGCACGACTGCTTGATAGTGACTGGCCCTATAACCCCTGCTCAAAGCAGACTGATCGTAAGTACAACGGTATCCACCACCACCAAATGAGGGCCATCTAGGCTGGTAACAGGTCGTTCCTCTTCCATCTGTTAACGGAATGCAGAGAGGAAACATGGTTAATGAAATGCACAGTGGTCTATGCTCCCCGCCCCTCCTGATCATCCGCTAAAAAAGAAAGATTATCTACGTAACTTGGACCTATCCGCTCCAAGGTGTTTGAGTGTCAACACCCCCCCCCCCCCCCGCCCCCACACCGTTCAGAAGTTCTGGCTAAGACAGTAGTTAAAAGAAGTCGGGCACTGGTCATTGTGACTAAATTAGGAAAAAAACTGTAGAAAGGAAACATCTGAAAAGTTTGATTGTGTAGTTGACATAATTATACGTTGAGGTATTGGAATGATCTTAATGAAAAGGATTTGAAATACTAATGGAAATTTAAATTAAGTATTTTATTGTCCAGTCAGATATTTGCCCGGGACTAACGTCCTTTGGATAGACGTTTGTCAACATTTGTCACTCTCAACCAAGGTGTAAAATGGGTACCCAGTAGGATGCGAAAGTAAATGTAGTATGCTCAGCATTGTGAGTGTCTGTAAAATTGCGCATGGCTGGAATGGTCCCCAGGGAGTGGAGAAAGTGCATACAGTGTGTACGGGCAAGCCTGTATTCGATGACCGGTGTAATAATATATCTGTCAAGCGCGTATACACATCGTTAACGGGGAGTATTATTGTTATCATAATTAATATTACTTTATGCGTGTGCATTTAACTGGTGATGAATCTCTCTCAATAGGAAACAAAATCTTTTTTGCAAGCCACTCCTCAGGATAAAATATATATCAAAGGGTTTTGTAAACGGTGAAAAGAAAATACTGGTTGCGAAAATAAAAAATGAAAAGTGGGATTACTCTGCATGGTATATTGGTGAAAATTAGTGACTCTCATAAAAGAGGTCCTGGGTTTTGATCCTTCATTGTTTGGTGTTTACATCCGTGTACAAGGATTTTTATTGACATTTGTCCCTCTCGGCACATGTGTAAATGGACATACCTGGCAATGCTGGTGTAATTATAATTACAGGGGCCGTTATGATTATTATAAAGTGACATTAAAACAATGCTGCTCACCGTAATTATAACTCTGCAGCCCATAGCTGTAGCCATAACTAAACCCGTATCCGTAACCATATCCGTAACCATATCCGTAGGAGGGATAGTTGCATCGAGTAAACCTTCGATCGATCCTGGCCTGCCAGCGGGTGCAAGGACATGGCTGTGCCCACCGTGCATATGATATCTTTGAGAGATCATCCAGGTACCAATCTTGACAGTAACGGCGGGGGTTGACGTACCAGTCAGGATTTGCGTCAAGACGATAGATGTCTCTCCCCTGTACGTATGAGCAAAACATGGTTTGAACTACGGTGTGATCCATGTTATTATTATCATGATTATTATATTGGTTGTATAATATAGCAGGGCTCTTGTAATTTGTAATAAGCTTCAATAATTTGTTATGATTTATTTCACTTTTAAGGCAGGGGGGAGGGGGAACGACGTAATAGCGGCCCTAAAATAACGACATTCCTAATTATATTCAGGGAAATGTTACCTTCTATGAGACCAGTGTAATTCTAAGATCAGAGCAATAGCTGACGTATCGCATAGTATAGTGATTCTACTTTCTACCTAATAATGTTTATTCATATCTCATGATTTTAGGTAAGAGACATAATTACTAACTTATTCAAGTCAATAGTCCTTACAGTTTGCTTAACGATTGATTGCGTGTCGTAAAGCAAGGCTGTTCTTATTGTACAAATCTTTACTGTCTAATTACTCATGATTTCTGTTGTTAGGTAAGGGACGTGACAGCCGTCCTGACATAACGATATTGTTAACTACAAGTATATTCACGTAAACAGTCCTTACCATGAGACCGGTGTTGCCAATCCTGAGATCAGGGCGATAGCTTGTGTACCGTATGGCAGGATAGTTTCCCTGGTAGATATTCAGTCTGTCATGTTTGATGTTGTAACCAATCCTAGCAGGTATAACCTTAGAGTACGGATTCCACTGAAAGCTTCCTTGTTCATACATCGTCAAGACACCGCTTCTTCTGCCGTCAGTAAAGAGAATTGCTTGGTAGGTATTGGTCTGAAAGGGGGAGAGTGTACATAAGGTTGCATCAGTATTAATAGTGCTCTTCCTGCGGGTCCTGCAATTATTATTCCCCTAGCATTGTCAGATACAAATTAAATACATGTAGAAAGAAGGATACAAATGTGTTCAAAACACCTTATATCAGGATGTAAGAAAAGAGCAACCTATGCAATTATTGAACCCGGGACATCTCGTATGAATCTAAAATTAGTTTAACAATATACCACGATGCTCCAAAGAGGAAAGAACCTCGGAACAGATTGCAGTGGATCATCAACAACGAAGCAGAGACTTCACCAAGTATTGTATAATCACGATACGTGATAAAATAAGTACACAGATAGGAGGAAATAGGAGGAAATGGGGGGGGGGGGAGGGGGTGGGGGTTAATTATCAGGCGGAAAGGAGAGGGAGTAATTCGAATCTGCCCTCTATGTTGGATGTTAGATGTGAAAAGCAATGGAGAAAATAAAATATCATTGAAAAAAAACATCACCTCCTGTCCTGCGATTGATCCTGGATTCTGCACATCAACCCACGTGACCTTAAGAATAAAGTTGATACCATTGATGAACTGGGAGGACTCCAATCCTGCCGGAAGTGACAAAGCTCCATACAGTCTTTCTTTCACTGCTGCAAGCACTGCAGGAGAGTTTCCATACTAGTATAACAAAATATCATAATAGTAATCATGACGATTGCTGATAATAATAATAATAATAATAACAAGAAGTAAATGATAACAATGATAATACTAACCATGATTAAAACAACAATAAACTAGATGGAATTTTGACTGCGCGCAGTCGAAAATGATGCCTCCGCCATAGAGCAATTTAAACAAGTTTGGAGTTTAAATCACCAGTGGTTCTTGAGATATCATGATAACAATCTCAATGTATGGAATTTCATAAGTTGACCTCTGTGACCCTTGACCTTTGACATACGTGCTCCAAAATCTAATCAGATCGTCTTCCTATGGTGATACATACTATCCTTAAGTTTGAAGTTTAAATCTCAAATGGTTCTTGAGATATCGCGCTAACAAACTCAATACAAGGAATGTCATAAGTTGACCTCTGTGACCTGTGACCTTTGACCTACGTACTCCAAAATCTAATCAGATCGTCTTCCTATGGTAATAAATACTATTCCCGAGTCTTAAGTTTAAATCTGAAATGGTTCTTGAGATATTGTGATAACGGTCAAACGGGACGGACGTACGGACGGACGGACGTACGGGCGGACAACCCGAAAACATGATGTCTCCGGCACCACCTTCGGTGGCGGAGGCATAAAAATAATGTTAACTAGACATAATACTTGTTTAGAACAAGTATAGGTGGGCTGGTAAACTAAAATTTGAAAACAAAATAGAGCAAAAATAAGCGAGAAACTGCTTTAAAATTCTTAATAACAATATCATGTAGATTCATTACGTCAACGAAATTCACCTTCTATAGTCATAACACGCAAATTGTGAAATTTCTGACATGAGGCCTTTAATCGCAATTTTCACTCTGATGACATCATCAAAATGAAAAATGGTGTTGACTGAGCTTGTAGAGAATTGACTCAGCTACATCATATCGAAATTTTGAAGAAAATTGATCAATATTTACAGAGATACAATCAATTTTACATAAATATGCTGACTTCATAATATGCAAATTCGTATTTTGAGTTCCAAGGCCATTATGATGATGTCACGATACACTTAATGGCCAAATGAGACATAGAATCATATTTCCGACTCATATTCTATCTAAATATGAAAAAACATTGAAGGTCACGGTTCATTCCAAAGAGCTATAATGGATTTTGTATAGGCATGTTTTTGACCATATATGCTATGTAATAAAAGAGCTCGCGCGCACGGACATTTATCTTGAATTTACGCTCATCTTGTTAATAATGGTCATAAAGAGATAAACATGGTATCAAATTCCTTGAAAACATATGAGAAATATCATGAAAGAAAAAAAATGGCGATTCTATGTTGTGTAATAGTGTTACGCGCGAAAACGCGCGCGCATGCTCGTACGCGCGATTTTTTATAAAATGCTTAAAATGACCTGAAACCTATGCAAAAAAAATTTGAAACGATTTTGAGCATTACAATTTTTTGCACGCGCACTGACGCGCGGACGTACGCGCACGCGCGCGTTTTTTGACCTATAATTAACCGGACTGATATTGACCTTGATCATGATAAATATGAATGAGAAATATCTTTTGGTTATGAAGATATGATCATGAGATGATTTTCAGAAAATTTCACAAAATGGCGCCTAGATGACGTCATCAGTCAAGGTCAAGGTTGAAAACGTTACCGTGTCTTGTCCATATGCCTATACATATGTGTGCAAAATATCAAAGCATTTGATTGAACTATTTCAAAGTTATCTTGCTAACAAAAAAGTGGGTCAAAATAAGAAAAATAAACTAGATTTGTAATACTTGTTTGGAACAAGTATAGGTGGGCTGATCCAACAAAAAATTGAGACAAAATAAAGGGTACATTTGAGATAGCTTTTTGTCTCAGCTACAACATACTCGAAGTTCAGCGTAAATGAAGCTAAAACGACGTAGATATTGCTCGCGAAAGACGGGAATGTAGAATCAAGTTTTGAGAAAAAGTCATGTCCCATAGAGAATACACGCAAAATGTGAAAAATTGACATGCCTCCTTTAATCGCAAAAATACGCCATGATGCCTTTGTCAAAATGAAAAATTGTGAGGATTAGATTTGTAGAGAATTGTCTCAGCTAGAACATATCAAAATTTTGAAGAAAATTAATCAATTTTTAGAAAGATACAATCAATTTTCCAAAAAAATGCTGACGTCATAATAGGCAAATTGAAATTTTGAGTTCAGAGGCCATTATGATGACGTCATGAGTTAATTGAGGGTCAAATGAGACATGAAATTATATCTCTGATTCATACTCAATCAAAATATGAAAAAAGATTGGGGTCACCTTGCATCCTAAAGAGCTACAATGGATTTTGCATAGGCATGTTTTTGCCCATATATGCTATGTATTACAAGAGCTCGCGCGCACTGAAATTTATGTTAAACGGTCCATTATTCAATTATTAATAGTCATAAAGAGACAAACATGGTATCAATTTGTTTGTAAAAATATGTGGAATATTATGAAAGAAAAAAAAGGGCGATTCTATGGTGTCTAATAGTTTTACGCGCGAAAACGCGCGCGCATGCGCGTGTGCGCGATTTTTTATAAAATGCTTAGAATGGCCTAAAACGTATGCAAAATGATTTTGAGACGATTTTGAGCATTTCAAAATTTTGCGCGCGCATTGACGCGCGGACGTACGCGCAAGCGCGCGTTATTTGACTTAAAATTGACCGGACGGATATTGACCCTGATCATGATAAATATGAATGAGAAATACCTTTTGGTTATGAAGATATGATCATGAGTTGATTTTCGTAAAATTTTACAAAATGGCGCCTAGATGACGTCATCAGTGAAGGTCAATGTTGAAAACGTTATTGTGCTTTGTACATATGCCTATACATATGTGTGCCAAATTTCAAGGCATTTGATCGAGCCATTTTCAAGTTATCTTGCTAACAAAAAAGTGGTTAGAAATAAGAAAAATATTTAATAAATAAATAAATAAAGGCAATTCTAACGAAATTATAAGGTGGTCTGTACGTTATACAGCCCACCTGATAAATAACTAGACATATAATACTTGTTTGGAACAAGTATAGGTGGGCTGGTCAACTAACATTTGAGACAAAATAGAGCAAAAATAAGCGACATACTGCTTACAAATTCTTAAAAGACAATATCATGTAGATTCATAATGTGAACTAAATTCACCTTCTATAGGCATAACACGCAAATTATGAAGTTTTTGACATGAGGCCTTTAATCAAAATTTTTACTATGATGACGTCATCAAAATGAAAAATGGTTATTACTGCGCTTGCAGAGAATTGTCTTAGCTACAACATATCGAAATTTTGAAGAAAATTGATCAATATTTTCAGAGATACAATCAATTTTACATAAATATGCTGACGTCATAATATGCAAATTCGTATTTTGAGTTCCAAGGCCATTGTGATGATGTCACGATACACTTAATGGCCGAATGAGACATGGAATCATATTTCCGACTCATACTCTATCTAAATATGAAAAAAAATTGAGGATCCCGGTGCATTCCAAAGAGCTATAACGGATTTTGTATAGGCATGTTTTTGCCCATGTATGCTATGTATTAAAAGAGCTCGCGCGCACTGACATTTATCTTGAATTTACGCTCATCTTGTTAATAATGGTCATAAAGAGATAAACATGGAATTAAATTCCTTGAAAAAATATGAGAAATATCATGAAAGAAAAAAAAATGGCGATTCTATGTTTTTTAATGGTGTTACGCGCGAAAACGCGCGCTCATGCTCGTACGCGCGATTTTTTATAAAATGCTTAAAATGACCTGAAACGTATGCAAAATAAATTTGAGACGATTTTGAGCATTTAAAAATTTTGCGCGCGCATTGACGCGCGGACGTACGCGCACGCGCGCGTTTTTTGACCTGAAATTGACTTGACTGATATTGACCTTGATCATAATAAATATGAATGAGAAATACCTTTTGGTTATGAAGATATGATCATGAGTTTATTTTCAGAAAATTTCACAAAATGGCGCCTAGATGACGTCATCAGTCAAGGTCAAGGTTGAAAACCTTACTGTGTTTTCTCCATATGCCTATACATATGTGTGCCAAATTTCAAGTTATTTGATTAAGCTTTTTCTAAGTTATCGTGCTAACAAAAAGTGGGTCGAAATAAGAAAAATAAATAAATAAATAAACTAGACATATAATACTTGTTTGGAACAAGTATAGGTGGGCTGGTCAACTAAAACTTGAGACAAAATAGAGCAAAAATAAGCGACATACTGCTTACAAATTCTTAAAAAACAATATCATGTAGATTTATAACGTGAACTAAATTCACCTTCTATAGGCATAACACGCAAATTATGAAGTTTTTGACATGAGGCCTTTAATCAAAATTTTCACTATGATGACGTCATCAAAATGAAAAATAGTTATTACTGCGCTTGTAGAGAATTGTCTTAGCTACAACATATCGAAATTTTGAAGAAAATTGATCAATATTTACAGAGATACAATCAATTTTACATAAATATGCTGACGTCATAATATGCAAATTCGTATTTTGAGTTCCAAGGCCATTGTGATGATGTCACGATACACTTAATGGCCAAATGAGACATGAAATCATATTTCCGACTCATACTCTATCTAAATATGAAAAATAATTGAGGATCACGGTGCATTCCAAAGAGCTTTAACGGATTTTGTATAGGCATGTTTTTGCCCATATATGCTATGTATTAAAAGACCTCGCGCGCACTGACATTTATCTTGAATTGACGCTCATCTTGTTCATAATGGTCATAAAGAAATAAACATGGTATCAAATTCCTTGAAAAAATATGAGAAATATCATGAAAGAAAAAAAAATGGCGATTCTATGTTTTGTAATGGTGTTACGCGCGAAAACGCGCGCGCATGCTCGTACGCGCGATTTTTTATAAAATGCTTTAAATGACCTGAAACGTATGCAAAAAAAATTTGAGACGATTTTGAGCATTTACAAATTTTGCGCGCGCACTGACGCGCGGACGTACGCGCACGCGCGCGTTTTTTGACCTGAAATTGACTGGATTGATATTGACCTTGATCATAATAAATATGAATGAGAAATACCTTTTGGTTATGAAGATATGATCATGAGTTTATTTTCAGAAAATTTCACAAAATGGCGCCTAGATGACGTCATCAGTCAAGGTCAAGGTTGAAAACCTTACTGTGTTTTGTCCATATGCTAATACATATGTGTGCCAAATTTCAAGTTATTTGATTAAGCTTTTGTTAAGTTATCTTGCTAACAAAAAGTGGGTCGAAATAAGAAAAATAAATAAATAAATAAACTAGACATATAATACTTGTTTGGAACAAGTATAGGTGGGCTGGTCAACTAAAACTTGAGACAAAATAGAGCAAAAATAAGCGACATACTGCTTACAAATTCTTAAAAAACAATATCATGTAGATTTATAACGTGAACTAAATTCACCTTCTATAGGCATAACACGCAAATTATGAAGTTTTTGACATGAGGCCTTTAATCAAAATTTTCACTATGATGACGTCATCAAAATGAAAAATAGTTATTACTGCGCTTGTAGAGAATTGTCTTAGCTACAACATATCGAAATTTTGAAGAAAATTGATCAATATTTACAGAGATACAATCAATTTTACATAAATATGCTGACGTCATAATATGCAAATTCGTATTTTGAGTTCCAAGGCCATTGTGATGATGTCACGATACACTTAATGGCCAAATGAGACATGAAATCATATTTCCGACTCATACTCTATCTTAATATGAAAACAAATCGAGGATCCCGGTGCATTCCAAAGAGCTATAACGGATTTTGTATAGGCATGTTTTTGCCCATATATGCTATGTATTAAAAGACCTCGCGCGCACTGACATTTATCTTGAATTTACGCTCATCTTGTTAATAATGGTCATAAAGAGATAAACATGGAATCAAATTCCTTGAAAAAATATGAGAAATATCATGAAAGAAAAAAAAATGGCGATTCTATGTTTTTTAATGGTGTTACGCGCGAAAACGCGCGCGCATGCTCGTACGCGCGATTTTTTATAAAATGCTTAAAATGACCTGAAACGTATGCAAAATAAATTTGAGACGATTTTGAGCATTTAAAAAATTTGCGCGCGCATTGACGCGCGGACGTACGCGCACGCGCGCGTTTTTTGACCTGAAATTGACTGGACTGATATTGACCTTGATCATAATAAATATGAATGAGAAATACCTTTTGGTTATGAAGATATGATCATGAGTTTTTTTTCCGAAAATTTCACAAAATGGCGCCTAGATGACGTCATCAGTCAAGGTCAAGGTTGAAAACCTTACTGTGTTTTGTCCATATGCTAATACATATGTGTGCCAAATTTCAAGTTATTTGATTAAGCTTTTGTTAAGTTATCTTGCTAACAAAAAGTGGGTCGAAATAAGAAAAATAGATTTGTAATACTTGTTTGGAACAAGTATAGGTGGGCTGGTCGAACTAAAATTTGAGACAAAATAAAGGGTACATTTGAGATAGCTTATTGTCTCAGCTACAACATACTTGAAGTTCAGCGTAAACGAAGCTAAACGACAGAGATATTGCTCGCGAAAGAATCCAGTTTTGAGAAAAACTCATGTCCCACAGAGAATACACGCAAAATGTGAAAAATTGACATGCCTTTTTTAATCGCGAAAATACTCCCTGATGCCTTTGTCAAAATGAAAATTTGACCAATTTTATTTGTAGAGAATGTTGAAGACAATCGATCAATATTTACAGAGAAACAATCAATTTTCCGTAAATATGCTGACGTCATAATATGCAAATTGAAATTTTGAGTTTGGAGGCCATTATGATGACGTCATGAGTTAATTGAGGGTCAAATGAGACATGAAATCATATCTCCAATTCATACTGTATCAAAATATGACCCAAAAATTGGTGTCACCTTGCATCCTAAAGGGCTACAATGGATCTTGTATAGGCATGTTTTTGCCCATATATGCTATGTATTACAAGAGCTCGCGCGCACGGAAATTTATGTTAAACGGTCGATCATTCCATTATTAATAGTCATAAAGAGACAAGCATGGTATCAATTTGTTTGTAAAAATATGTGGAATATTATGAAAGAAAAAGAATGGCGATTCTATGTTGTGTAATAGTATTACGCGCGAAAACGCGCGCGCCGCGCACATGCGCGTGTGTGTGGGCGATTTTTTAAAAATGCTTAGAATGGCCTAAAACGTATGTAAAATGATTTTGAGATGATTTTGAGCATTCAAAAATTTGCGCGCGCATTAACGCGCGGACGTACGCGCACGCGCGCGTTTTTTGACCTGAAGTTGACCGGACGGATATTGACCTTGATCATGATAAATATGAATGAGAAATAGCATTTGGTTATTAAGATATGATCATGAGTTGATTTTTGTAAAATTTTACAAAATGGCGCCTAGATGACGTCATCATTGAAGGTCAATGTTGAAAACGTTAGTGTGCTTTGTACATATGCCTATACATATGTGTGCCAAATTTCAAGGCATTTTATCGAGCCATTTTCTCGTTATCTTGCTAACAAAAAGTGGTTAGAAATAAGAAAAATATTTAATAAATAAATAAATAAATAAATAAATAATAAAGGCAATTCTAACGAAATTATAAGGTGGTCTGTATGTTATACAGCCCACCTGACTAGACATATAATACTTGTTTGGAACAAGTATAGGTGGGCTGGTCAACTAACATTTGAGACAAAATAGAGCAAAAATAAGCGACATACTGCTTACAAATTCTTAAAAGACAATATCATGTAGATTCATAACGTGAACTAAATTCACCTTCTATAGGCATAACACGCAAATTATGAAGTTTTTGACATGAGGCCTTTAATCAAAATTTTTACTATGAGGACGTCATCAAAATGAAAAATGGTTATTACTGCGCTTGTAGAGAATTGTCTTAGCTTCAACATATCGAAATTTTGAAGAAAATTGA
This sequence comes from Strongylocentrotus purpuratus, assembly GCF_000002235.5. NCBI lineage: Eukaryota > Metazoa > Echinodermata > Echinoidea > Camarodonta > Strongylocentrotidae > Strongylocentrotus > Strongylocentrotus purpuratus. The sequence goes on from NW_022145603.1 coordinate 3,982,776, forward strand.
TCAATATTTACAGAGATACAATCAATTTTACATAAATATGCTGACGTCATAATATGCAAATTCGTATTTTGAGTTCAAGGCCATTGTGATGATGTCACGATACACTTAATGGCCAAATGAGACATGGAATCATATTTCCGATTCATACTCTATCTTAATATGAAAACAAATCGAGGATCCCGGTGCATTCCAAAGAGCTATAACGGATTTTGTATAGGCATGTTTTTGCCCATATATGCTATGTATTAAAAGACCTCGCGCGCACTGACATTTATCTTGAATTTACGCTCATCTTGTTAATAATGGTCATAAAGAGATAAACATGGAATCAAATTCCTTGAAAAAATATGAGAAATATCATGAAAGAAAAAAAAATGGCGATTCTATGTTTTTTAATGGTGTTACGCGCGAAAACGCGCGCGCATGCTCGTACGCGCGATTTTTTATAAAATGCTTAAAATGACCTGAAACGTATGCAAAATAAATTTGAGACGATTTTGAGCATTTAAAAATTTTGCGCGCGCATTGACGCGCGGACGTACGCGCACGCGCGCGTTTTTTGACCTGAAATTGACTGGACTGATATTGACCTTGATCATAATAAATATGAATGAGAAATACCTTTTGGTTATGAAGATATGATCATGAGTTTTTTTTTCCGAAAATTTCACAAAATGGCGCCTAGATGACGTCATCAGTCAAGGTCAAGGTTGAAAACCTTACTGTGTTTTGTCCATATGCCTATACATATGTGTGCCAAATTTCAAAGCATTTGATTGAATAATTTCAAAGATATCTTGCTAACAAAAAGTGGGTCGAAATAAGAAAAATAAATAATAAACTAGACATATAATACTTGTTTGGAACAAGTATAGGTGGGCTGGTCAACTAAAATTTGTAAACAAAATAGAGCAAAATAAGCGAGATACTGCTTAATTAAAAAAAAAAAACAATATCATGTAGATTCATTACGTGAACGAAATTCACCTTCTATAGTCATGACACGCAACTTAAGAAATTTCTGATATGTGCCCTTTAATCGTAATTTTTACTCTGATGACGTCATCAAAATGAAAAATGGTTATTTAACTTGTAGAGAATTATCTTAGCTACAACATTTAGAAATTTGGAAGAAAATTGATCAATATTTACAGGGATACAGTCAATTTTCCATAAATATGCTGACGTCATAATATGCAAATACGTATTTTGAGTTCCAAGGCCATTATGATGATGTCACGATACACTTAATGGGCAAATGAGACGTGGAATCATATCTCCGACTCATACTCTATCTAAATATGAAAACAAATTGAAGGTCACGGTTCATTTCAAAGAGCTATAATGGATTTTGTATAGGCATGTTTTTGCCCATATATGCTATGTATGAAAAGAGCTCGCGCGCACGGACATTTATCTTGAATTGACGCTCATCTTGTTATTAAAGGTCATAAAGAGATAAACATGGTATAAATATCATAAAAGAAAAAAATGGCGATTCTATGTTTTGTAATGGTGTTACGCGCGAAAACGCGCGCGCATGCGCGCATGCGCGATTTTTTATAAAATGCTTAAAATGACCTGAAACGTATGCAAAATAAATTTGAGACGATTTTGAGCATTTCATTTTTTTTGCGCGCGCACTAACGCGCGGACGTACGCGCACGAGCGCGTTTTTGGACATGAAATTGAACAGATTGATATTGACCTTGATCATGATAAACATGAATGAGAAATACCTTTTGGTTATGAAGATACGATCATGAGTAATTTTCAGAAAATTTCACAAAATGGCGCCTAGATGACGTCATCAGTCAAGGTCAAGGTTGAAAACCATACTGTGTTATGTCCATATGCCTATACATATGTGTACTAAATTTCAAAGCATTTGAATGAACCATTACAAAGTTATCATGCTAACAAAAAAGTGGGTCGAAATAAGAAAAATAAATAAATAATAAATAAATAATAAAGGCGATTTTAACAAAAATATAAGGTGGTCTGTATTAGATACAGCCCACCTGATAATAAAGGCGATTTTAACAAAAATATAAGGTGGTCTGTATTAGATACAGCCCACCTGATAAAAACAATAATAACAATATTCAGGCGCGTACGCAGGGGGTGGGGTTGGGGGTTAAATCCCCCCTTCGGTATTATTTATGTGTGTATTCTTAAGAACCCCCCCCCCCCCCTGCGTACGCACCTGAATATTGTTATTATTATTGTTTTTATTAATACTATTTCTATTGTTGTTGTGTAATTGTTGCTGTGTTAAAAAAAAAAAAAAAAAAAAAAAAAAATTATGCCCATGGCTGACCTAAAAAAGGAGACCTTACCCCCCCCCCAAAAAGTGTCCTCTTACCCCCCCCCCCCCCACAAAAAAGTGTCCTCTTACCCCCCCCCCCCCCCCCCCTCCCCCCCCCCCCCCCTCCCCCGCTTATTCAGCGGCTGGCTGAATAAGAGTTTAAAAAAGCTAAAAAAGGTGACCTTACTCCCCCCCCCCCCCCCCCACTACGAAAAATGTCAATTTTTCAAATTTCGAGACACCTCCCCCCCCCCTCCCCCCTAAAAAAGTGTCCTCTTACCCCCCCCCCCCTCCCCCCGAAAGTGTCCTCTTACCCCCCCCCCCCCCCAAAAAAAAAAAAAAATTGTTCTTTTACCCCCCCCCCCCCCCCTTGAAAAAATCCTGCGTACGCCACTGACAATATTAATACCTCATATTAATCCTGGATCTTTTACACACGGAGACGTCCCACTTTGAGCATTTTTAGAATAATCACTGCCAAAGTGATGGATGTGCTTCATGAATATATTTTGTTTGTCCTCTTGAGTGTAATATTTACATCTGTGTATCAGAGAATGCGTACAAACCGACTCGATGGGTTTTAAAAAGTTGGTTCAAATGCCCCTTATCTGCCTATGCGCAGATTGTATTTACGAACTGGCTACTACCTTAGTCACACCTAGGAGACCAGCACCAGGTCGACTATAGTCCGAACAAGACATTACATTACCTCGAATGGGAAATAAACGATTGGTTTACAGTCAGTTTGGCGGTGTGACAGAGGCATTATTGTCTCAGATATTGATCGGTAAGCAGTCGGTTTGGAGGTGAGACGAATATGAATGCTCACCTGGTAGTAGATCTTAGGGTTACCCCGGTAGAGGTCAGCTGGGGCACCAAATACCGCAATGGATGGGTCTGCATAGAGCTGATCAAAGAAACTATACGTAGACGGGTTGATGTATTTGAAGAGGGTATAACTGCGTGGAGAGTAGGTCGAAAAATGGATCATTCCTGTCGATGTGAACTGTATGAGTAAGGCAAAGAGAAAACATATCTTATATTAGAGTGGGTGACATCAAGACTATGCTCTTCATTAACTACATCAAAGAAGATGCACACAAAGAGGAGGTGAAATGCTCAGAAAAAAAGAAGAGTTCTTTTCTTTCGATGATAACAGTTATTACCTTGGTCACACCATTAAACCGATCCTGTATTGACTCCGAACCGATTGTTTTTTGGCTATTAATGGCAATGCAATATTTTATTCGGTCTGTTGTCGGTGTGACTGAGGTATAAATGAGTACTGAATTGTGGGATTAACCGCACTTTGCTTTCAAAGCTCTTTCCTACAGAGGCCTTACTGGAAGGAAGCCAATGGCTAGATGTCCTATCTTAGCAATTATCTTTTTGAATGAGATGCTTATGTAAATGTAGTGCTTTACATTAAAATTACTAAAAACTTAGGAATACAAAATTAAAGAATGAAGCAGCATTGAATAGCTGAAATAATAATGAAAGAGGTTGATGATAAAAATATCAATTTTTGTTTAGGCATAGAAGCCTCATAAGCATCGATGCTAATATTTATGAGGGCCCTGCAAGTATGATTAAAACAAGCAATTGCCACATGGGTTGGAAGTGGCAAATTTCTTGCCAAAGGATGCTAGTGGCGGGATTGGATTCGAACCCTCAACCCTTAGATTTCAGAGACAAGTGAATGAGCCACTTCACCAGGACACATCGATATTGAATGCTGAATGTACAACTTACAGTGATGTAGGTGTATAGCCGGCCAGAGCTGATAGGAAACCCCGTATCAAGTCTTATAGTGTACCAAGCAAGAAAGCTGTATTGATAGTAACTCAGTGACCGGTCGGGGTAAGAGCCGTAGTCAATGTAGATACGCTCTAAAACAATGCATTCAAACAAAACAGTTGAGTATTTATCTAAATATATGAACTGTCCATTGATGAAGTGATGAACATACAAGAATCGGCAGTACAAACGCCTAAGCATGTGAAATTGATTTCAAAAGGCAATGAATTTGATAAAGATGACGAGAACCAAACCACCCATTTTGATAAATTAATCTTTACTTGACGGATTACAGAAAATTCGAGTCAAAAGTGATATCTTCAATTAGATTAATGACGGTGAGGGAAAAAGTTACCTCATTTGTGAAACTATCAGTCAATAAAGCAAACAAAGTAAACGGACTGATAATTTCTTTCAAAGTTCAAATCTGTACGTCTGTACTTTCACTTCTGTTGACTCTCAAGTAAGAAGAAACTCAAAGAGTTTCCTCAACAATCACTGTAATTTCTTTCTTTCTGTTCCCCTGTCCGCTCTGTATCTTTAATTTCTTGATAAGCAACGAATAAGAATTTCATTGGATTTTGCTTTACATCAAATATGAATGTATGTATGTTTTTTGTATCATCTATTTAGAAGTTATAGATTACCTGTTTCACATGAATCGCCAGAATAGCCGGAATTACACGCGCACGTTACGGCGGCTGATCCAGGAGTACAAGTTCCTCTACATGTACTCGTACACGAATCGTCAAGACAATCAGCTAAACATGTAAAAAAAAAAATGATTTCCGAAGGCAATGAATTTGATGAAGATAACGAGAAGAGAAACATACCCGTTTGAAAAGATTAATCTTCACTTGGAGGGATACAGTATATTAGAGTCAAAAGTGGTATCTTCAATTCGATTAACGACAGTGAGGAAAAGAGTTACCTCATTTGTGAAACTATTAGTCAATAAATCAAACAAAGTAAACGGACTGATTATTTCTTTCAAAGTTCAAATCTGTATGTCTGTACTTTCACTTCTGTTGACTGTCAAGTAAGAAGAAACTTAAGGAGTTTCCTCAACAAACATTGTAATTTCGTTCTTTCTGTTCCCCTGTCCGCTCTGTATCTTTAATTTCTTGATAAGCAACGAATAAGAATTTCATTGGATTTTGCTTTACATCAAATATGAATGTATGTATGTTTTTTGTATCATCTATTTAGAAGTTATAGATTACCTGTTTCACATGAATCGCCAGAATAGCCGGAATTACACGCGCACGTTACGGCGGCTGATCCAGGAGTACAAGTTCCTCTACTTGTACACGAATCGTCAAGACAATCAGCTAAACATGTAAAAAAAAAAATGATTTCCGAAGGCAAGGAATTTGATAAAGATAAAGAGAAGAGAAAAATACCCGTTGGAAAATATTAATCTTCACTTGGAATAATACAGTAAAATAGAGTCAAAAGTGGTATCTTCAATTCAATTAACGACAGTGAGCGAAAGAGTTACCTCATTTGTGAAACTATCAGTCAATAAATCAAACAAAGTAAACGGACTGATAATTTCTTTCAAAGTTCAAATCTGTACGTCTGTACTTTCACTTCTGTTGACTCTCAAGTAAGAAGAAACTTAAGGAGTTTCCTCAACAAACATTGTAATTTCGTTCTTTCTGTTCCCCTGTTCGCTCTGTATCTTTAATTTCTTGATAAGCAACGAATAAGAATTTGATTGGATTTTGCTTTAAATCAAAAGTGAATGTATGTATGTTTTTTGTATGATCTATTCAGAAGTTATAGATTACCTGTTTCACATGAATCGCCAGAATAGCCGGAATTACACGCGCACGTTACGGCGGCTGATCCAGGAGTACAAGTTCCTCTACTTGTACACGAATCGTCAAGACAATCAGCTAAACATGTAAAAAAAAAAAATGATTTCCGAAGGCAATGAATTTGATAAAGATAACGAGAAGAGAAAAATACCCGTTTGAAAAGATTAATCTTCACTTGGAGGGATACAGTATATTAGAGTCAAAAGTGGTATCTTCAATTCGATTAACGACAGTGAGGAAAAGAGTTACCTCATTTGTGAAACTATTAGTCAATAAATCAAACAAAGTAAACGGACTGATTATTTCTTTCAAAGTTCAAATCTGTATGTCTGTACTTTCACTTCTGTTGACTGTCAAGTAAGAAGAAACTTAAGGAGTTTCCTCAACAAACATTGTAATTTCGTTCTTTCTGTTCCCCTGTTCGCTCTGTATCTTTAATTTCTTGATAAGCAACGAATAAGAATTTGATTGGATTTTGCTTTAAATCAAAAGTGAATGTATGTATGTTTTTTGAATGATCTATTCAGAAGTTATAGATTACCTGTTTCACATGAATCGCCAGAATAGCCGGAATTACACGCGCACGTTACGGCGGCTGATCCAGGAGTACAAGTTCCTCTACTTGTACACGAATCGTCAAGACAATCAGCTAAACATGTAAAAAAAAAAATGATTTCCGAAGGCAAGGAATTTGATAAAGATGACGAGAAGAGAAAAATACCCGTTGGAAAATATTAATCTTCACTTGGAGGTATACAGTAAAATAGAGTCAAAAGTGGTATCTTCAATTCAATTAACGACAGTGAGCGAAAGAGTTACCTCATTTGTGAAACTATCAGTCAATAAATCAAACAAAGTAAACGGACTGATAATTTCTTTCAAAGTTCAAATCTGTACGTCTGTACTTTCACTTCTGTTGACTCTCAAGTAAGAAGAAACTCAAAGAGTTTCCTCAACAATCACTGTAATTTCTTTCTTTCTGTTCCCCTGTTCGCTCTGTATCTTTAATTTCTTGATAAGCAACGAATAAGAATTTCATTAGATTTTGCTTTACATCAAAAGTGAATGTATGTATGTTTTTTGTATAATCTATTTAGAAGTTATAACTTACCTGTTTCACATGAATCGCCAGAATAGCCGGAATTACACGCGCACGTTACGGCGGCTGATCCAGGAGTACAAGTTCCTCTACTTGTACTCGTACACGAATCGTCAAGACAATCAGCTAAACATGTAAAAAAAACAAAATGATTTCCGAAGGCAATGAATTTGATAAAGATAACGAGAAGAGAAAAATACCCGTTTGAAAAGATTAATCTTCACTTGGAGGGATACAGTATATTAGAGTCAAAAGTGGTATCTTCAATTCGATTAACGACAGTGAGGAAAAGAGTTACCTCATTTGTGAAACTATTAGTCAATAAATCAAACAAAGTAAACGGACTGATTATTTCCTTCAAAGTTCAAATCTGTATGTCTGTACTTTCACTTCTGTTGACTGTCAAGTAAGAAGAAACTTAAGGAGTTTCCTCAACAAACATTGTAATTTCGTTCTTTCTGTTCCCCTGTTCGCTCTGTATCTTTAATTTCTTGATAAGCAACGAATAAGAATTTGATTGGATTTTGCTTTAAATCAAAAGTGAATGTATGTATGTTTTTGTATGATCTATTCAGAAGTTATAGATTACCTGTTTCACATGAATCGCCAAAATAGCCGGAATTACACGCGCACGTTACGGCGTCTGATCCAGGAGTACAAGTTCCTCTACTTGTACACGAATCGTCAAGACAATCAGCTAAACATGTAAAAAAAAAAATGATTTCCGAAGGCAAGGAATTTGATAAAGATAAAGAGAAGAGAAAGATACCCGTTGGAAAATATTAATCTTCACTTGGAGGTATACAGTAAAATAGAGTCAAAAGTGGTATCTTCAATTCAATTAACGACAGTAAGCGAAAGAGTTACCTCATTTGTGAAACTATCAGTCAATAAAGCAAACAAAGTAAACGGACTGATTATTTCTTTCAAAGTTCAAATCTGTACGTCTGTACTTTCACTTCTGTTGACTGTCAAGTAAGAAGAAACTTAAGGAGTTTCCTCAACAAACACTGTAATTTCGTTCTTTCTGTTCCCCTGTTCGCTCTGTATCTTTAATTTCTTGATAAGCAACGAATAAGAATTTGATTGGATTTTGCTTTACATCAAATATGAATGTATGTATGTTTTTTGTATCATCTATTTAGAAGTTATAGATTACCTGTTTCACATGAATCGCCAGAATAGCCGGAATTACACGCGCACGTTACGGCGGCTGATCCACGAGTACAAGTTCCTCTACTTGTACTCGTACACGAATCGTCAAGACAATCAGCTAAACATGTAAAAAAAAAAAAAATGATTTCCGAAGGCAATGAATTTGATAAAGATGACGAGAAGAGAAAAATACCCGTTGGAAATATTAATCTTCACTTGGAGGTATACAGTAAAATGGAGTCAAAAGTGGTATCTTCAATTCAATTAACGACAGTGAGCGAAAGAGTTACCTCATTTGTGAAACTATCAGTCAATAAAGCAAACAAAGTAAACGGACTGATAATTTCTTTCAAAGTTCAAATCTGTACGTCTGTACTTTCACTTCTGTTGACTCTCAAGTAAGAAGAAACTCAAAGAGTTTCCTCAACAATCACTGTAATTTCTTTCTTTCTGTACCCCTGTCCGCTCTGTATCTTTAATTTCTTGATAAGCAACGAATAAGAATTTCATTGGATTTTGCTTTAAATCAAAAGTGAATGTAAGTATGTTTTTTGTATGATCTATTCAGAAGTTATAGATTACCTGTTTCACATGAATCGCCAGAATAGCCGGAATTACACGCGCACGTTACGGCGGCTGATCCAGGAGTACAAGTTCCTCTACTTGTACTCGTACACGAATCGTCAAGACAATCAGCTAAACATGTAAAAAAAAAAATGATTTCCGAAGGCAATGAATTTGATAAAGATAACGAGAAGAGAAAAATACCCGTTTGAAAAGATTAATCTTCACTTGGAGGGATACAGTATATTAGAGTCAAAAGTGGTATCTTCAATTCGATTAACGACAGTGAGGAAAAGAGTTACCTCATTTGTGAAACTATTAGTCAATAAATCAAACAAAGTAAACGGACTGATTATTTCTTTCAAAGTTCAAATCTGTATGTCTGTACTTTCACTTCTGTTGACTGTCAAGTAAGAAGAAACTTAAGGAGTTTCCTCAACAAACATTGTAATTTCGTTCTTTCTGTTCCCCTGTTCGCTCTGTATCGTTAATTTCTTGATAAGCAACGAATAAGAATTTGATTGGATTTTGCTTTAAATCAAAAGTGAATGTATGTATGTTTTTTGTATGATCTATTCAGAAGTTATAGATTACCTGTTTCACATGAATCGCCAGAATAGCCGGAATTACACGCGCACGTTACGGCGGCTGATCCAGGAGTACAAGTTCCTCTACTTGTACACGAATCGTCAAGACAATCAGCTAAACATGTAAAAAAAAAAAATGATTTCCGAAGGCAATGAATTTGATAAAGATAACGAGAAGAGAAAAATACCCGTTTGAAAAGATTAATCTTCACTTGGAGGGATACAGTATATTAGAGTCAAAAGTGGTATCTTCAATTCGATTAACGACAGTGAGGAAAAGAGTTACCTCATTTGTGAAACTATTAGTCAATAAATCAAACAAAGTAAACGGACTGATTATTTCTTTCAAAGTTCAAATCTGTACGTCTGTACTTTCACTTCTGTTGACTCTCAAGTAAGAAGAAACTCAAAGAGTTTCCTCAACAATCACTGTAATTTCTTTCTTTCTGTTCCCCTGTTCGCTCTGTATCTTTAATTTCTTGATAAGCAACGAATAAGAATTTCATTAGATTTTGCTTTACATCAAAAGTGAACGTATGTATGTTTTTTGTATAATCTATTTAGAAGTTATAGATTACCTGTTTCACATGAATCGCCAGAATAGCCGGAATTACACGCGCACGTTACGGCGGCTGATCCAGGAGTACAAGTTCCTCTACTTGTACTCGTACACGAATCGTCAAGACAATCAGCTAAACATGTAAAAAAAACAAAAATGATTTCGGAAGGCAATGAATTTGATAAAGATAACGAGAAGAGAAAAATACCCGTTTGAAAAGATTAATCTTCACTTGGAGGGATACAGTATATTAGAGTCAAAAGTGGTATCTCCAATTCGATTAACGACAGTGAGGAAAAGAGTTACCTCATTTGTGAAACTATTAGTCAATAAATCAAACAAAGTAAACGGACTGATTATTTCCTTCAAAGTTCAAATCTGTATGTCTGTACTTTCACTTCTGTTGACTGTCAAGTAAGAAGAAACTTAAGGAGTTTCCTCAACAAACATTGTAATTTCGTTCTTTCTGTTCCCCTGTTCGCTCTGTATCTTTAATTTCTTGATAAGCAACGAATAAGAATTTGATTGGATTTTGCTTTAAATCAAAAGTGAATGTATGTATGTTTTTTGTATGATCTATTCAGAAGTTATAGATTACCTGTTTCACATGAATCGCCAAAATAGCCGGAATTACACGCGCACGTTACGGCGTCTGATCCAGGAGTACAAGTTCCTCTACTTGTACACGAATCGTCAAGACAATCAGCTAAACATGTAAAAAAAAAAATGATTTCCGAAGGCAAGGAATTTGATAAAGATAAAGAGAAGAGAAAGATACCCGTTGGAAAATATTAATCTTCACTTGGAGGTATACAGTAAAATAGAGTCAAAAGTGGTATCTTCAATTCAATTAACGACAGTGAGCGAAAGAGTTACCTCATTTGTGAAACTATCAGTCAATAAAGCAAACAAAGTAAACGGACTGATAATTTCTTTCAAAGTTCAAATCTGTACGTCTGTACTTTCACTTCTGTTGACTCTCAAGTAAGAAGAAACTCAAAGAGTTTCCTCAACAATCACTGTAATTTCTTTCTTTCTGTTCCCCTGTCCGCTCTGTATCTTTAATTTCTTGATAAGCAACGAATAAGAATTTCATTGGATTTTGCTTTACATCAAATATGAATGTATGTATGTTTTTTGTATCATCTATTTAGAAGTTATAGATTACCTGTTTCACATGAATCGCCAGAATAGCCGGAATTACACGCGCACGTTACGGCGGCTGATCCAGGAGTACAAGTTCCTCTACTTGTACTCGTACACGAATCGTCAAGACAATCAGCTAAACATGTAAAAAAAAAAAAAATGATTTCCGAAGGCAATGAATTTGATAAAGATGACGAGAAGAGAAAAATACCCGTTGGAAAATATTAATCTTCACTTGGAGGTATACAGTAAAATGGAGTCAAAAGTGGTATCTTCAATTCAATTAACGACAGTGAGCGAAAGAGTTACCTCATTTGTGAAATTATCAGTCAATAAAGCAAACAAAGTAAACGGACTGATAATTTCTTTCAAAGTTCAAATCTGTACGTCTGTACTTTCACTTCTGTTGACTCTCAAGTAAGAAGAAACTCAAAGAGTTTCCTCAACAATCACTGTAATTTCTTTCTTTCTGTACCCCTGTCCGCTCTGTATCTTTAATTTCTTGATAAGCAACGAATAAGAATTTCATTGGATTTTGCTTTAAATCAAAAGTGAATGTAAGTATGTTTTTTGTATGATCTATTCAGAAGTTATAGATTACCTGTTTCACATGAATCGCCAGAATAGCCGGAATTACACGCGCACGTTACGGCGGCTGATCCAGGAGTACAAGTTCCTCTACTTGTACTCGTACACGAATCGTCAAGACAATCAGCTAAACATGTAAAAAAAAAAAATGATTTCCGAAGGCAATGAATTTGATAAAGATAACGAGAAGAGAAAAATACCCGTTTGAAAAGATTAATCTTCACTTGGAGGGATACAGTATATTAGAGTCAAAAGTGGTATCTTCAATTCGATTAACGACAGTGAGGAAAAGAGTTACCTCATTTGTGAAACTATTAGTCAATAAATCAAACAAAGTAAACGGACTGATTATTTCTTTCAAAGTTCAAATCTGTATGTCTGTACTTTCACTTCTGTTGACTGTCAAGTAAGAAGAAACTTAAGGAGTTTCCTCAACAAACATTGTAATTTCGTTCTTTCTGTTCCCCTGTTCGCTCTGTATCTTTAATTTCTTGATAAGCAACGAATAAGAAATTGATTGGATTTTGCTTTAAATCAAAAGTGAATGTATGTATGTTTTTTGTATGATCTATTCAGAAGTTATAGATTACCTGTTTCACATGAATCGCCAGAATAGCCGGAATTACACGCGCACGTTACGGCGGCTGATCCAGGAGTACAAGTTCCTCTACTTGTACACGAATCGTCAAGACAATCAGCTAAACATGTAAAAAAAAAAATGATTTCCGAAGGCAAGGAATTTGATAAAGATAAAGAGAAGAGAAAAATACCCGTTGGAAAATATTAATCTTCACTTGGAGGTATACAGTAAAATAGAGTCAAAAGTGGTATCTTCAATTCAATTAACGACAGTGAGCGAAAGAGTTACCTCATTTGTGAAACTATCAGTCAATAAATCAAACAAAGTAAACGGACTGATAATTTCTTTCAAAGTTCAAATCTGTACGTCTGTACTTTCACTTCTGTTGACTCTCAAGTAAGAAGAAACTCAAAGAGTTTCCTCAACAATCACTGTAATTTCTTTCTTTCTGTTCCCCTGTTCGCTCTGTATCTTTAATTTCTTGATAAGCAACGAATAAGAATTTCATTAGATTTTGCTTTACATCAAAAGTGAATGTATGTATGTTTTTTGTATAATCTATTTAGAAGTTATAGATTACCTGTTTCACATGAATCGCCAGAATAGCCGGAATTACACGCGCACGTTACGGCGGCTGATCCAGGAGTACAAGTTCCTCTACGTGTACTCGTACACGAATCGTCAAGACAATCAGCTAAACATGTAAAAAAAAACAAAAATGATTTCCGAAGGCAATGAATTTGATAAAGATAACGAGAAGAGAAAAATACCCGTTTGAAAAGATTAATCTTCACTTGGAGGGATACAGTATATTAGAGTCAAAAGTGGTATCTTCAATTCGATTAACGACAGTGAGGAAAAGAGTTACCTCATTTGTGAAACTATTAGTCAATAAATCAAACAAAGTAAACGGACTGATTATTTCTTTCAAAGTTCAAATCTGTATGTCTGTACTTTCACTTCTGTTGACTGTCAAGTAAGAAGAAACTTAAGGAGTTTCCTCAACAAACATTGTAATTTCGTTCTTTCTGTTCCCCTGTTCGCTCTGTATCTTTAATTTCTTGATAAGCAACGAATAAGAATTTGATTGGATTTTGCTTTAAATCAAAAGTGAATGTATGTATGTTTTTTGTATGATCTATTCAGAAGTTATAGATTACCTGTTTCACATGAATCGCCAAAATAGCCGGAATTACACGCGCACGTTACGGCGTCTGATCCAGGAGTACATGTTCCTCTACTTGTACACGAATCGTCAAGACAATCAGCTAAACATGTACAAAAAAAAATGATTTCCGAAGGCAAGGAATTTGAAAAAGATAAAGAGAAGAGAAAAATACCCGTTGGAAAATATTAATCTTCACTTGGAGGTATACAGTAAAATAGAGTCAAAAGTGGTATCTTCAATTCAATTAACGACAGTGAGCGAAAGAGTTACCTCATTTGTGAAACTATCAGTCAATAAAGCAAACAAAGTAAACGGACTGATAATTTCTTTCAAAGTTCAAATCTGTACGTCTGTACTTTCACTTCTGTTGACTCTCAAGTAAGAAGAAACTCAAAGAGTTTCCTCAACAATCACTGTAATTTCTTTCTTTCTGTTCCCCTGTCCGCTCTGTATCTTTAATTTCTTGATAAGCAACGAATAAGAATTTCATTGGATTTTGCTTTACATCAAATATGAATGTATGTATGTTTTTTGTATCATCTATTTAGAAGTTATAGATTACCTGTTTCACATGAATCGCCAGAATAGCCGGAATTACACGCGCACGTTACGGCGGCTGATCCAGGAGTACAAGTTCCTCTACTTGTACTCGTACACGAATCGTCAAGACAATCAGCTAAACATGTAAAAAAAAAAAAATGATTTCCGAAGGCAATGAATTTGATAAAGATGACGAGAAGAGAAAAATACCCGTTGGAAAATATTAATCTTCACTTGGAGGTATACAGTAAAATGGAGTCAAAAGTGGTATCTTCAATTCAATTAACGACAGTGAGCGAAAGAGTTACCTCATTTGTGAAACTATCAGTCAATAAAGCAAACAAAGTAAACGGACTGATAATTTCTTTCAAAGTTCAAATCTGTACGTCTGTACTTTCACTTCTGTTGACTCTCAAGTAAGAAGAAACTCAAAGAGTTTCCTCAACAATCACTGTAATTTCTTTCTTTCTGTTCCCCTGTCCGCTCTGTATCTTTAATTTCTTGATAAGCAACGAATAAGAATTTCATTGGATTTTGCTTTAAATCAAAAGTGAATGTAAGTATGTTTTTTGTATGATCTATTCAGAAGTTATAGATTACCTGTTTCACATGAATCGCCAGAATAGCCGGAATTACACGCGCACGTTACGGCGGCTGATCCAGGAGTACAAGTTCCTCTACTTGTACACGAATCGTCAAGACAATCAGCTAAACATGTAAAAAAAAAAATGATTTCCGAAGGCAAGGAATTTGATAAAGATAAAGAGAAGAGAAAAATACCCGTTGGAAAATATTATCTTCACTTGGAGGTATACAGTAAAATAGAGTCAAAAGTGGTATCTTCAATTCAATTAACGACAGTGAGCGAAAGAGTTACCTCATTTGTGAAACTATCAGTCAATAAATCAAACAAAGTAAACGGACTGATAATTTTTTTCAAAGTTCAAATCTGTACGTCTGTACTTTCACTTCTGTTGACTCTCAAGTAAGAAGAAACTCAAAGAGTTTCCTCAACAATCACTGTAATTTCTTTCTTTCTGTTCCCCTGTTCGCTCTGTATCTTTAATTTCTTGATAAGCAACGAATAAGAATTTCATTAGATTTTGCTTTACATCAAAAGTGAATGTATGTATGTTTTTTGTATAATCTATTTAGAAGTTATAGATTACCTGTTTCACATGAATCGCCAGAATAGCCGGAATTACACGCGCACGTTACGGCGGCTGATCCAGGAGTACAAGTTCCTCTACTTGTACTCGTACACGAATCGTCAAGACAATCAGCTAAACATGTAAAAAAACAAAAATGATTTCCGAAGGCAATGAATTTGATAAAGATAACGAGAAGAGAAAAATACCCGTTTGAAAAGATTAATCTTCACTTGGAGGGATACAGTATATTAGAGTCAAAAGTGGTATCTTCAATTCGATTAACGACAGTGAGGAAAAGAGTTACCTCATTTGTGAAACTATTAGTCAATAAATCAAACAAAGTAAACGGACTGATTATTTCTTTCAAAGTTCAAATCTGTATGTCTGTACTTTCACTTCTGTTGACTGTCAAGTAAGAAGAAACTTAAGGAGTTTCCTCAACAAACATTGTAATTTCGTTCTTTCTGTTCCCCAGTTCGCTCTGTATCTTTAATTTCTTGATAAGCAACGAATAAGAATTTGATTGGATTTTGCTTTAAATCAAAAGTGAATGTATGTATGTTTTTTGTATGATCTATTCAGAAGTTATAGATTACCTGTTTCACATGAATCGCCAAAATAGCCGGAATTACACGCGCACGTTACGGCGTCTGATCCAGGAGTACAAGTTCCTCTACTTGTACACGAATCGTCAAGACAATCAGCTAAACATGTAAAACAAAAAATGATTTCCGAAGGCAAGGAATTTGATAAAGATAAAGAGAAGAGAAAGATACCCGTTGGAAAATATTAATCTTCACTTGGAGGTATACAGTAAAATAGAGTCAAAAGTGGTATCTTCAATTCAATTAACGACATTGAGCGAAAGAGTTACCTCATTTGTGAAACTATCAGTCAATAAAGCAAACAAAGTAAACGGACTGATAATTTCTTTCAAAGTTCAAATCTGTACGTCTGTACTTTCACTTCTGTTGACTCTCAAGTAAGAAGAAACTCAAAGAGTTTCCTCAACAATCATTATAAGATGGGTGGAAGAATCCCTGCAATCTGATTGGTCAATTACCGTTTAATTAATTTTACTGGATGCACGCGATATCAACACGATATATGCGATATCGGAATCGATAGCACCGATATCTAGATTGTTGACATTTCGAACGTCAGCTGATAGCCAGCTGATATCTGCGGCTCAAGATGGCGAATCTCGGCGGCGATTTGACTTTCCAGCTTCTGTCGGAGGAAGAATTAGCTAAATTGTTGGGTGATTCCGATGCGGCCAGCACGAAAAGATCAATAAAGTACGGATTCTCTAAGTTGGAAAAGTTTGCGCAGATAAAGGAAGTCAATTTAGGAGAGATTTCAACGCCAGAATTGGATAAACTTTTATCATCATTCTATGCCAGTGTCCGTAAGACTGACGGTGAGTTATATACGAAGAAGTCTCTTCAATACCTTCGCTATGGCATACAACGCCACTTTTTGGATAACCGTAATGCTTTGGATATCTGTAGCAAATTGCAATTTCCAGTGAGCACACGTATGTTTAAGGCTGTGTTGGTGAAACTGAAGCGAGAGGGGCTGGGAAGCACCACACATAAAGCCTCAATTTCTTTGCTTGACATGAACAAGATCCAGACCTCTTCAGAGTTGGATTGCACCTCCCCAAAAGGCTTGCAAAACAAAGTGTTTCTAGATTTAATGACTTTCTTTTGCAATAGAGGTCGTGAGAATGTACGTAACTTCAAAGTGTCTGATTTTACGATCTTCACCGATGAAGATGGACTGCGGTATGTAACGAAACGTGACCAGCTCACAAAAAACCACAGAGAGAATGACGATGAAACGACCGGAGGATATATGTACGAAATTCCAGGCAGTGACCGATGCCCTGTGAAGTCATTTGAGATTTATGTTTCAAAACTGCATCCATCTTGTGAATGGTTTTGGCAAAAACCAAAAGCTAGTCAACCGCACGATGGAAATGAGCCATGGTACTGCAACAGCCCGGTTGGTGTCAATACACTCTCAAACAAGATGAAGAAAATCTCCACCGCTGCCGGATGTAGTAAAGTCTACACTAATCACTGCCTGCGTGCAACGTGTGTCACGTCACTCGACAAAGCTGGTTTTCAGTCAAGGGACATTATGGCTGTGAGTGGGCATCGCAGCGAGAGTTCCATCAAGATCTACAGCAAGACTAGTGATGGCCGAAAACGGGAGATGAGCAGTGAAATTGGAAAACAGATGTCCTATGCTCCTGCTACATCAACCGTAGCACAAGCACCACCTCCTTCTACTACTACTACTACCGTAGCACTAGCACCACCTCCTCCTACTACCCCTCTCATGCCATTGGCATTAGCACAAACTCCGCAACCTCGTGCTCCACTCTCATTGTCTCTGTCATCAGAGAACAATATGCGTGCCACCAGTCACAACTTTAGCTTTAGTGACTGTGTAGTACACATTCACAATAACTAGACTGTAATACAGACAGTGTAGATACGTTCAGCGTTCATCAGTTTTCCTGTTCAGCGTTCATCATTTTTTCCTGTTCAGCGTTCATCATTTTTCCTGTTCAGCGTTCATCATTTTTGTTGTTAGCATTGATTTTTCATACTTGACTTCACAAGTTTCATGTTTAAGGTAAGTCATTACATTTTTTTTTTCATCCATTGCACTAAAATTTAAAAATTATGCAAATTTAAAAATTATGCAAATTTATGCAAATTTCTAAAAAAATCATGCTTTGCGGTAATTACATTACATTTTTTATCATCCATTGCACTAAAATTTAAAAATTATGCAAATTTAAAAATAAAGCAAATTTATGCAAATTTTTAAAAAAATCATGCTTTCCGGTAATTACCGGAAAGCATGGCTACGGCCAAATCATGCTTTCCGGTAATTACCGGAAAGCATGATTTGGCCATGCATCCGGTAAATCTGTAAAATAACACAATTTTGTATTTTTGACAAATTTTTGGGCGCCATCTTATAAAACAGATGATGCACAGGTTTAATTCGTGGGTCGGTGGAATTGTGTGCACGCGGTACCTTTGAATTTGGTCTAAAACCCACTCGGCTGCGCCTCGTAGGTTCAAACCATTCAAAGGTACCTTGTGCACACAATCCCTACCGACGCACTCAAACCTGTGCATCATTTGTATACTGTAATTTCTTTCTTTCTGTTCCCCTGTTCGCTCTGTATCTTTAATTTCTTGATAAGCAACGAATAAGAATTTCATTGGATTTTGCTTTACATCAAATATGAATGTATGTATGTTTTTTGTATGATCTATTCAGAAGTTATAGATTACCTGTTTCACATGAATCGCCAGAATAGCCGGAATTACACGCGCACGTTACGGCGGCTGATCCAGGAGTACAAGTTCCTCTACGTGTACTCGTACACGAATCGTCAAGACAATCAGCTAAACATGTAACAACAAAAAAATGATTTCCGAAGGCAATGAATTTGATAAAGATGACGAGAAGAGAAAAATACCCGTTGGAAAAGATTAATCTTCACTTGGAGGTATACAGTAAAATAGAGTCAAAAGTGGTATCTTCAATTCAATTAACGACAGTGAGCGAAAGAGTTACCTCATTTGTGAAACTATCAGTCAATAGATTAAACAAAGTAAACGGACTGATTATTTCTTTCAAAGTTCAAATCTGTATGTCTGTACTTTCACTTCTGTTGACTCTCAAGTAAGAAGAAACTCAAAGAGTTTCCTCAACAATCACTGTAATTTCTTTCTTTCTGTTCCCCTGTTCGCTCTGTATCTTTAATTTCTTGATAAGCAACGAATAAGAATTTCATTGGATTTTGCTTTACATCAAAAGTGAATGTATGTATGTTTTTTGTATCATCTTTTCAGAAGTTATAGATTACCTGTTTCACATGAATCGCCAGAATAGCCGGAATTACACGCGCACGTTACGGCGGCTGATCCAGGAGTACAAGTTCCTCTACTTGTACACGAATCGTCAAGACAATCAGCTAAACATGTAAAAAAAAAAATGATTTCCGAAGGCAATGAATTTGATAAAGATAACGAGAAGAGAAAATACTCGTTTGAAAAGATTAATCTTCACTTGCAGGGATACAGCAAAATAAAGTCAAAAGTGGTATCTTCAATTCGATTAACGACAGTGAGGGAAAGAGTTACCTCATTTGTGAAACTATCAGTCAATAAATCAAACAAAGTAAACGAACTGATTCAAGATTTGTGTACTTAGTTAACTTGATTATCAGTTGCTGCTTGGCATTGGAAATGACATATATTAGGTGTGACAAATGGTTAATCTTCTTACAGATGCAATAACCACATGACATTCAGAGAACCCAACTCTTTTTAAGTAGAGTAGTTTGTCTACCTTTAAACCTCAAACAAAACTTGACCTAACCTAGTGTTGTTCCTGGTGTAGTACCTGGTGTTGTGCCTAGTGTTGTTCCAGGTGTTGTTCCAGGTGTTGTAGCTGGCGTTGTCACAGGTGTTGGTCCAGGTGTTGTTCCGGGTGTCGTTCCTGGTGTTGTTGCAGGTGTTGTTGCAGGTGTTGTAGCCGAAATGGTTTCTGGTGTTGTTCCTGGAGTTGTTCCTGAGGGAAAGAATCAAAAGTTATATGTATTAATAAATAACTAAATATATTCAAGATTTGTGTGCTTAGTTTACTTGATTATCAGTTGCTGTTTGGCATTGGAAATGTCATTCAGAGAACCTAACTTCTTGAAAGTACAGTAGTGTGTCTAACATTAAACCCCAAACAAAACTTGACCTAACCTGGTGTTGTGCCTGGTGTTGTTCTAGGTGTTGTTCCAGGTGTTGTAGCTGGCGTTGTCACAGGTGTTGTTCCAGGTGTTGTTCCGGGTGTCGTTCCTGGCGATGTTCCAGGTGCTGTTGCAGGTGTTGTAGCCGGAGTGGTTCCTGGTGTTGTTCCTGGACTTGTTCCTGAGGAAAAAAAATCAAAAGTTATAAGTATTAATATAGAACTAAACATATTCACGATTTGTGCACTTAGTTTATTTGATTGGTGCTGTTTGACATTGAAAAAGACATATGTTAGGTGTGACAAATGTTTAAACTTCTTACAGATGCAATAACCACATGACATTCAGAGAACCCAACTCCTTTTAAGTAGAGTAGTTTGTCTACCTTTAAACATCAAACAAAACTTGACCTAACCTGGTGTTGTGCCTGGTGTTGTGCCTGGTATTGTTCCAGGTGTTGTCACAGGTGTTGTTGCAGGTGTTGTTCCGGTTGTCGTTCCTGGCGTTGTTGCAGGTGTTTTAGCTGGAGTGGTTCCAGGTGTTGTTTCTGGAGTTGTTCCCGAGTGAAAGAATCAAAAGTTATATGTATTAATAGAGAACTTAAAATATTCAAGATTTGTGTGCTTAGTTTACTTTATTATCAGTTGCTGTTTGGTATTGGAGATGACATATATTATAGGTGTGAGAAATGTTTATTCTTCTTACAGATGCAATAACCACACGACATTCAGAGAACCCAACTTCTTTTAAGTAGAGTAGTTTGTCTACCTTTAAATCGAAAACAGAACTTGACCTAACCTGGTGTTGTGACTGGTGTAGTACCTGGTGTTGTGCCAGGTGTTGTTCCAGATGTTGTCACAGGTGTTGTTGCATGTGTCGTTCCTGGTGTTGTTGCAGGTGTTGTTGCAGGTGTTGTAGCCGGAGTGGTTTCTGGTGTTGTTCCTGGAGTTGTTCCTGAGGGGAAGAATCAAAAGATATGTGTATTAATAAAGAACTAAATATATTCAAGATTTGTGTACATAGTTTACTTGATTATCAGTTGCTGTTTGGCATTGGAAATGACATTTAGAGAACCCAACTCCTTGAAAGTACAGTAGTGTGTCTAACATTAAACCCCAAACAAAACTTGACCTAACCTGGTGTTGTGACTGGTCTTGTTCTATGTGTTGTTCCAGGTGTTGTAGCTGGCGTTGTCACAGGTGTTGTTCCAGGTGTTGTTCCGGGTGTCGTTCCTGGCGATGTTCCAGGTGTTGTTCCAGGTGTTGTAGCCGGAGTGGTTCCTGGTGTTGTTCCTGGACTTGTTCCTGACGAAAAAAGTCAAAAGTTATAAGTTTTAATATAGAACTAAACATATTCACGATTTGTGCGCTTAGTTTATTTGATTGTTGCTGTTTGACATTGAAAAGACATATATTAGGTGTGACAAATGTTTAAACTTCTTACAGATGCAATAACCACATGACATTCAGAGAACCCAACTTCTTTTAAGTAGAGTAGTTTGTCTACCTTTAAACCTAAAACAAAACTTGACCTAACCTGGTGTTGTGACTGGTGTTGTACCTGGTGTTGTGCCTGGTGTTGTTCCAGGTGTTGTCACAGATGTTGTTGCAGGTGTTGTTCCGGTTGTTGTTCCTGGAGTTGTTCCCAAGGGAAAGGATCAAAAGTTATATGTATTAATATAGAACTAAACATATTCAAGATGTGTGTACTTAGTTTACTTGATTATCAGTTGCTGCTTGGCATTGGAAATGACATATATTAGGTGTGACAAATGGTTAATCTTCTTACAGATGCAATAACCACATGACATTCAGAGAACCCAACTCCTTTTAAGTAGAGTAATTTGTCTACCTTTAAACCTCAAACAAAACTTGACCTTACCTAGTGTTGTGCCTGGTGTAGTACCTGGTGTTGTGCCTGGTGTTGTTCCAGGTGTTGTTCCAGGTGTTGTAGCTGGCGTTGTCACAGGTGTTGGTCCAGGTGATGTTCCGGGTGTCGTTCCTGGCGTTGTTGCAGGTTTTGTTGCAGGTGTTGTAGCCGGAGTGGTTCCTCGTGTTGTTCCTGGAGTAGTTCGTGAGGGAAAAAAACAAAAGTTATCAGTTTTAATATAGAACTAAATATATTTGAGATTTGTGCGCTTAGTTTATTTGATTATTGCTGTTTGACATTGAAAAAGACATATATAAGGTGTGACAAATGTTTAAACTTCTTACCGATGCAATGGCCACATGACATTCAGAGAACCCAAGTCCTTGAAAGTACAGTAGTTTGTCTAACTTTAAACACTATACAAAACTTGACCTAGCTAACCTGGTGTTGTGCCTCGTGTTGTTCCAGGTATTGTTCCAGGTGTTGTAGCTGGCGTTGTCAAAGGTGTCGTTCCAGTTGATGTTCCGGGTGTCGTTCCTGGTGTTGTTGCAGGTGTTGTTGCAGGTGTTGTAGCCGGAGTGGTTTCTGGTGTTGTTCCTGGAGTTGTTCCTGAGGGGAAGAATCAAAAGTTGTATGTATTAATAAAGAACTAAATATATTCAAGATTTGTGTGCTTAGTTTACTTGATTATCAGTTGCTGTTTGGCATTGGAAATGACATTCAGAGAACCTAACTCCTTGAAAGTACAGTAGTGTGTCTAACATTAAACCCCAAACAAAACTTGACCTAACCTGGTGTTGTGCCTGGTGTTGTTCTAGGTGTTGTTCCAGGTGTTGTAGCTGGCGTTGTCACAGGTGTTGTTCCAGGTGATGTCACAGGTGTTGTAGCCGGAGTGGTTTCTGGTGTTGTTCCTGGAGTTGTTCCTGTTGGGAAGAATCAAAAGTTATATGTATTAATAAAGAACTTAAAATATTCAAGATTTGTGTACTTAGTTTACTTGATTATCAGTTGCTGCTTGGCATTGGAAATGACATATATTAGGTGTGACAAATGGTTAATCTTCTTACAGATGCAATAACCACATGACATTCAGAGAACCCAACTCCTTTTAAGTAGAGTAATTTGTCTACAGATGAGCTGCGAATGGGGGCGGACGTGTTTCTGCTGAGCTCCCTTGTTTCTCATATTTTTTCCGTTTTGGCGTTTGTTTCTATGCTGTGATTGGTACTAAAGTGATGATCTGGACACGTACAAGCCATTTCTAGGATGAGTCTTTTGATTTAGCTTTTTGATTTTCATATATTTGGTGATTTAGTGATCAAATTTTGTTTTTTTTATAGTGAAGGAAGTCAAAATTGCAGTTGTTTTTGCTGCGCGTAGTGCTAAACACCTGTTGTCAGTGACAACATATTGCGCACTCTGTTATTTGTTTTATTACTTCTTAATTTATAATTGCGCATATACACCTGCGCCAGCGCCTTTCAATTGAAGTACGCGCAGAGGAATTATCCTTTATTACAATATGAACACTTTATGTTACTATTAATATGAAATAATATGAATAATAAATAAATAAATAAATGAATAATAATAATAATAATAATAATAAATAATTATATTACTGGATTTGTAAAGATATATATACTACGCTTTGTACTGATATGTGCGTTGGGTGTGTTTGAGTGCTGATAATATTATTATAGTTCACAATTTGGTGTTTATTCAATTATTGTTTTTATATTTTCCTGTTTTTACGTGATTAACTTAATCATAATTTGTTCTTGAATCGATTGGGTGAGTGGTACTTACGCGGTATTATTTTATTTTACTTTTAGGCTCTGTATAAGCTTGGCTTGTTAGAGCTCTTGTGAGTAGTGTGCCGCGGGGTTTCATATCCTTAAACTGCTGGCGAACAGAGCAACAAGACCAAGCTCTGTAATTGTTAGGTTTCTCCAATGGTAGGTTTGTCCAATAATGCCGAGTTTGTGCCACGGAACTTAGTCGGACATTTCGATTATATTCTTTTTATGTCCTACGTCTTTATCTTCTTTTCTTTTCTTTTTTTAAATATTTTTTTTTATAGTTTATAGTCTACCTTAATTGCTGATACCTCCTCAATATATATATACGATAGACTATCATTAATTCTGCTGCATTACCATATAGCTTACTTAGAGGTTACTGCAGATCAAATCCATTGATTCATAATATATTATAATCAGTTATTCATTTTTTTTTTTTTTTTTTTTTTTTTTTTTTTTAATTTAAATTAGTTTGATATCGTAAGGTTATTCGATCTGCCCTTAATCTCCTTAATATTCTTGCACTTATTTCGAGAAAAAAATCTTTGTTTCTCTACTATAATCAGTGTTTTTATCACAGCACTGAATAGATATAATCAATAAAGTAAGGTAATATTTTGTTGGTTCAATTAGTACTCTTGTCATAAGAGTAATTGTAACCGCCTCATTCTTTTGATAATTGTTAATTGGTTTTGCCATGCTTAGTTGTAACCACTGCCCTGTGGTTCAGGTTCTCTTTAGAATCTAACTAAGGCTAAGGGAGCAAACCCTAACAGAAAACCATGCCACCGTGACAGCATTGAGGGCGATTGACGATACGGAACTCCCGACATCCTTCGACCAGTCACTGCAGGGTCTAGTGGTTCACACCCGTCCTGGTTTGTCCTCGCCGGTGTGAAACTGCCACCAGTTCCCCGAGAGAGTGCCGGTAGTAACTTGCAAGAGCTACCGGTACTTATCCACCTTTGCAAGCAGCCTTCACTATGCGCAACAGTATGAAACTTCATACCGGTTCGGTCGTCTTCCGGGTTAACAAGGACCGCGCTGTTAGATCAGGACTTCCGTCGACAGTGCCAAGTATGCTAGGAAGTAAACAACAACAACAAAAAGATGACACCAGCGGAATTACTACAATGACGTTTGGACAGTGGAATGTCAGGACACTCCTCGATCGGGAAGGAACTGGCAGGCCAGAGAGAAGGACTGCCCTTGTAGCCATGGAGCTGGAGAAGTACAAAATTGACATTGCTGCTCTGAGTGAAACACGTTTCTCCGAGTCAGGTAGGCTCGATGACATGGGCTACACATTCTTCTGGAGCGGCAAGCCGGACGGGGTACGACGAGAGGCTGGAGTGGGATTCGCCATCAGAAAAGAGATCTTAGCGAAGCTCACAGAAATGCCTAAAGCGGTGAATGATAGAATTATGACAATGACAGTACCACTGATGAAGAAGGGAAATGCTACTCTCATCAGTGTATACGCACCAACCATGACGAGTCCGGATGAAACAAAGGAGAACTTCTACAATCAGCTTAGACGAACGTTGCGGGACACCCCCCGGACTGACAAGCTGATATTGATGGGAGACTTCAATGCCCGGGTAGGACGAGACTATGAGAAATGGCAGTCGGTGTTAGGCAGGCACGGAATCGGTAAATGCAACACCAATGGTGAGCTACTTCTAGCGCTGTGCTCTGAGTTCGAACTCCTACTGACAAACACCGTGTTCAAGCAGAGGGAAGAACACAAAACCACCTGGATGCACCCTCGCTCTAAGCATTGGCACCTGATTGATTACATCATAACAAGACAACGAGACAGAATGGATGTTCACAGCACAAGAACTATGCGTGGAGCTAACTGCTTGACCGATCACCAGCTACTAAGATCAAAGATTGCATTTGCTTTACGTTCAAAGCGTAGGAAGCAAGGAGCTACTAAACTTGCAAAGCTGAACACAGACCGGCTACACGTCAACACACAACGGCTAAAGCTAGAGCAAGATATGGAGAAAGCTCTGGCGACTTGGGGAGTGCAAGAGGGAATGACAGTTGATCAGACCTGGGCATCACTCAGCAAAGTAGTATATGACACAGCGAGCAACACCCTCGGTAAACCAGAGCGAAAACACCAGGACTGGTTTGACCCAGAAGACTCCGAGCTTCTGATACTCATGAAGAAAAGGAATGAAACACACCAACGTGTATTACAGACTAGAAGTACCAGGTCAACCACCACCGCGTACAAGGAAGCCTGCAGACACTTGCAGAGGTACACACGGAAAATGAAAACCACCTGGTGGGAGAAAAAGGCAGAGGACCTGCAGCGCTCCGCAGACAATAATGACATGAAGTCCTTCTACACTGGACTGAAAGAAGTCTGGGGCCCCCAGACTAGGAGTACAGTTCATCTCAAGTCCCTGGACGGTAACACAACCTTTTCAGACAACAAAAGGGTGCTTGAACGATGGTCGCAGCATTTTGAGACACTACTCAACCAGCCAGGAGATATCGAGCCTGCAGCGCGTGATAGGATCAACCAGCGACCTGTAGTTACTGCACTCGATGATATTCCAACACGAAAAGAGCTAAACCTGGCAATTGCCTCCTTGGGTGATGGCAAGGCACCCGGAGTGGATGGGATACCAAGCGAGATATGGAAGCACGGAGGAGCCACACTAACCAGCAGTTTACTAATGCTGATACAACAAGCATGGGCAGAAGGCTCCGTACCTCAGGATTGGAAGGATGCTAATATTGTCGCCATCTTCAAAAAAGGAGATAGAACTCAATGTGGAAACTACAGAGGAATATCGCTATTGTCAATAGCAGGGAAAGTTTTTGCCAGGATCCTTCTGAACAGATTGAATACCCACATAGCACCAGATATATTGCCGGAGACGCAATGCGGATTTAGGAACAACCGCAGCACAGTAGATATGATCTTCTGCCTCAGACAACTACAGGAGAAGTGCATTGAGCACAACCGATCCCTCTATGTGGTTTTTGTCGATTTCACGAAAGCCTTTGACACTGTTGGTAGGACAGGTCTTTGGGAACTACTACGAAAGTATGGATGTCCCGAGAAGTTCACCGGAATGGTAGAGTCCTTACATACGGGTATGATGGCTAAAGTCAAGGAAGCAGGCGAAACATCCCATAGCTTCCCTGTAAGTAACGGTGTAAAACAAGGATGTGTGTTGGCCCCTACGCTGTTCTCCATCTTTCTCTCGGCGATGCTGGAGGAGGCCTTTGCGGACTTTGAGGAAGGCGTTTACATACAATCACGTCAAGACGCCGACCTATTCAATGTCGCACACTTCAAAGCTAAGACGAAGTCTACACAGATTCTCGTGAGGGAACTCCTCTTTGCAGATGACAGTGCTCTTGTTTCTCATACACCAGAGCAGATGCAACATGTTATAGATGTATTTTCATCAGCATCAAAGAAGTTCGGTCTACAAATAAACATCAAAAAGACTGAAGTACTATTCCAACCAGGTACAGACCACCTAGAGGAGGAGGAAATCCTAGTGGATGGGACAGCCCTAAACCAGGTAGATGACTTCACTTACCTCGGCAGCACCATATCCAAAGACGGACGCATCGACTCTGAGCTGGTGAAAAGAATGTCAAAGGCCAGCAGTGCCTTTGGAAGACTGCGAACCAGGCTATGGAACAACCATCATGTCTCAACAAGAGTGAAGTGCAAAATCTACAGGGCTATCGTCCTATCCACTCTCTTATACGGTGCGGAAAGCTGGACTCTCTACACAAGTCAAGTAAAGAAACTTCACGCGTTCATGATGAGACACCTTCGAGCAATCATGAGAATCAGTTGGAAGGACAAGGTGACCAACAAAGAGGTACTAGAGCGAGCAAACCTTCCTTCTATGGAGGACCTGCTCATTAGGAAGAACCTACGATGGACAGGCCATGTCATCAGGATGCCCTCTGAGAGGTTACCAAAGCAAGTACTATTCTCGCAACTACCCGCTGGCGAAAGAGGGATTGGTCGTCCACGGCTTCGCTACAAGGACACGATCAAGAGGAACCTTAAGCGGAGGCAAATTGAAACCAAGACTTGGACAACTGCTGCAGGCCAGCGAGCTGTATGGAGAACAGCTGTAAAGTGAAAATGAAGGCGGTCATTGTCGCTTCGCGACAGACAGCTACTACTACTACTACTACTACTAATTTGTCTACCTTTAAACCTCAAACAAAACTTGACCTTACCTAGTGTTGTGCCTGGTGTAGTACCTGGTGTTGTGCCTGGTGTTGTTCCAGGTGTTGTTCCAGGTGTTGTAGCTGGCGTTGTCACAGGTGTTGGTCCAGGTGATGTTCCGGGTGTCGTTCCTGGCGTTGTTGCAGGTTTTGTTGCAGGTGTTGTAGCCGGAGTGGTTCCTCGTGTTGTTCCTGGAGTAGTTCGTGAGGGAAAAAAACAAAAGTTATCAGTTTTAATATAGAACTAAATATATTTGAGATTTGTGGGCTTAGTTTATTTAATTATTGCTGTTTGACATTGAAAAAGACATATATAAGGTGTGACAAATGTTTAAACTTCTTACCGATGCAATGGCCACATGACATTCAGAGAACCCAAGTCCTTGAAAGTACAGTAGTGTGTCTAACTTTAAACACTATACAAAACTTGACCTAGCTAACCTGGTGTTGTGCCTCGTGTTGTTCCAGGTATTGTTCCAGGTGTTGTAGCTGGCGTTGTCAAAGGTGTCGTTCCAGTTGATGTTCCGGGTGTCGTTCCTGGTGTTGTTGCAGGTGTTGTTGCAGGTGTTGTAGCCGGAGTGGTTTCTGGTGTTGTTCCTGGAGTTGTTCCTGAGGGGAAGAATCAAAAGTTATATGTATTAATAAAGAACTAAATATATTCAAGATTTGTGTGCTTAGTTTACTTGATTATCAGTTGCTGTTTGGCATTGGAAATGACATTCAGAGAACCCAACTCCTTGAAAGTACAGTAGTGTGTCTAACATTAAACCCCAAACAAAACTTGACCTAACCTGGTGTTGTGCCTGGTGTTGTTCTAGGTGTTGTTCCAGGTGTTGTAGCTGGCGTTGTCACAGGTGTTGTTCCAGGTGATGTCACAGGTGTTGTAGCCGGAGTGGTTTCTGGTGTTGTTCCTGGAGTTGTTCCTGAGGGGAAGAATCAAAAGTTATATGTATTAATAAAGAACTAAATATATTCAAGATTTGTGTGCTTAGTTTACTTGATTATCAGTTGCTGTTTGGCATTGGAAATGACATTCAGAGAACCCGACTCCTTTATAGTACAGTAGTTTGTCTAACATTAAACCCCAAACAAAACTTGACCTAACCTGGTGTTGTGCCTGGTGTTGTTCTAGGTGTTCTTCCAGATGTTGTAGCTGGCGTTGTCACAGGTGTTGTTCCAGTTGTTGTTCCGGGTGTCGTTCCTGGTGTTGTTTTAGGTGTTGTTGCAGGTGTTGTAGCCGGAGTGGTTTCTGGTGTTGTTCCTGGAGTTGTTCCTGAGGGAAAGAATCAAAAGTTATATGTATTAATAAAGAACTAAATATATTCAAGATTTGTGTGCTTAGTTTACTTGATTGTCAGTTGCTGTTTGGCATTGGAAATGACATTCAGAGAACCCAACTCCTTAAAAGTACAGTAGTGTGTTTAACATTAAACCCCAATAAAAAACTTGACCTAACCTGGTGTTGTGCCTGGTGTTGTTCTAGGTGTTGTTCCAGGTGTTGTAGCTGGCGTTGTCACAGGTGTTGTTCCAGGTGATGTCACAGGTGTTGTTGCATGTGTCGTTCCTGGTGTTATTGCAGGTGTTGTTGCAGGTGTTGTAGCCGGAGTGGTTTCTGGTGTTGTTCCTGGAGTTGTTCCTGAGGGGAAGAATCAAAAGTTATATGTATTAATAAAGAACTAAATATATTCAAGATTTGTGTGCTTAGTTTACTTGATTATCAGTTGCTGTTTGGCATTGGAAATGACATTCAGAGAACCCAACTCCTTGAAAGTACAGTAGTGTGTCTAACATTAAACCCCAAACAAAACTTGACCTAACCTGGTGTTGTGCCTGGTGTTGTTCTAGGTGTTCTTCCAGATGTTGTAGCTGGCGTTGTCACAGGTGTTGTTCCAGTTGTTGTTCCGGGTGTCGTTCCTGGTGTTGTTTTAGGTGTTGTTGCAGGTGTTGTAGCCGGAGTGGTTTCTGGTGTTGTTCCTGGAGTTGTTCCTGAGGGAAAGAATCAAAAGTTATATGTATTAATAAAGAACTAAATATATTCAAGATTTGTGTGCTTAGTTTACTTGATTATCAGTTGCTGTTTGGCATTGGAAATGACATTCAGAAAACCCAACTCCTTAAAAGTACAGTAGTGTGTCTAACATTAAACCCCAAACAAAACTTGACCTAACCTGGTGTTGTGCCTGGTGTTGTTCTAGGTGTTCTTCCAGATGTTGTAGCTGGCGTTGTCACAGGTGTTGTTCCAGTTGTTGTTCCGGGTGTCGTTCCTGGTGTTGTTTTAGGTGTTGTTGCAGGTGTTGTAGCCGGAGTGGTTTCTGGTGTTGTTCCTGGAGTTGTTCCTGAGGGAAAGAATCAAAAGTTATATGTATTAATAAAGAACTAAATATATTCAAGATTTGTGTGCTTAGTTTACTTGATTATCAGTTGCTGTTTGGCATTGGAAATGACATTCAGAAAACCCAACTCCTTAAAAGTACAGTAGTGTGTCTAACATTAAACCCCAAACAAAACTTGACCTAACCTGGTGTTGTGCCTAGTGTTGTTCTAGGTGTTGTTCCAGGTGTTGTAGCTGGCGTTGTCACAGGTTTTGTTCCAGGTGATGTCACAGGTGTTGTTGCATGTGTCGTTCCTGGTGTTGTTGCAGGTGTTGTTGCAGGTGTTGTAGCCGGAGTGGTTTCTGGTGTTGTTCCTGGAGTTGTTCCTGAGGGGAAGAATCAAAAGTTATATGTATTAATAAAGAACTTAAAATATTCAAGATTTGTGTGCTTAGTTTACTTGATTATTAGTTGCTGTTTGGCATTGGAAATGACATTCAGAGAACCCAACTCCTTGAAAGTACAGTAGTGTGTCTAACATTAAACCCCAAACAAAACTTGACCTAACCTGGTGTTGTGCCTGGTGTTGTTCTAGGTGTTGTTCCAGGTGTTGTAGCTGGCGTTGTCACAGGTGTTGTTCCAGGTGATGTCACAGGTGTTGTTGCATGTGTCGTTCCTGGTGTTGTTGCAGGTGTTGTTGCAGGTGTTGTAGCCGGAGTGGTTTCTGGTGTTGTTCCTGGAGTTGTTCCTGAGGGGAAGAATCAAAAGTTATATGTATTAATAAAGATCTAAATATATTCAAGATGTGTGTGCTTAGTTTATTTGATTATCAGTTGCTGTTTGGCATTGGAAATGACATTCAGAAAACCCAACTCCTTAAAAGTACAGTAGTGTGTCTAACATTAAACCCCAAACAAAACTTGACCTAACCTGGTGTTGTGCCTGGTGTTGTTCTAGGTGTTCTTCCAGATGTTGTAGCTGGCGTTGTCACAGGTGTTGTTCCAGTTGTTGTTCCGGGTGTCGTTCCTGGTGTTGTTTTAGGTGTTGTTGCAGGTGTTGTAGCCGGAGTGGTTTCTGGTGTTGTTCCTGGAGTTGTTCCTGAGGGAAAGAATCAAAAGTTATATGTATTAATAAAGAACTAAATATATTCAAGATTTGTGTGCTTAGTTTACTTGATTATCAGTTGCTGTTTGGCATTGGAAATGACATTCAGAAAACCCAACTCCTTAAAAGTACAGTAGTGTGTCTAACATTAAACCCCAAACAAAACTTGACCTAACCTGGTGTTGTGCCTAGTGTTGTTCTAGGTGTTGTTCCAGGTGTTGTAGCTGGCGTTGTCACAGGTTTTGTTCCAGGTGATGTCACAGGTGTTGTTGCATGTGTCGTTCCTGGTGTTGTTGCAGGTGTTGTTGCAGGTGTTGTAGCCGGAGTGGTTTCTGGTGTTGTTCCTGGAGTTGTTCCTGAGGGGAAGAATCAAAAGTTATATGTATTAATAAAGAACTTAAAATATTCAAGATTTGTGTGCTTAGTTTACTTGATTATTAGTTGCTGTTTGGCATTGGAAATGACATTCAGAGAACCCAACTCCTTGAAAGTACAGTAGTGTGTCTAACATTAAACCCCAAACAAAACTTGACCTAACCTGGTGTTGTGCCTGGTGTTGTTCTAGGTGTTGTTCCAGGTGTTGTAGCTGGCGTTGTCACAGGTGTTGTTCCAGGTGATGTCACAGGTGTTGTTGCATGTGTCGTTCCTGGTGTTGTTGCAGGTGTTGTTGCAGGTGTTGTAGCCGGAGTGGTTTCTGGTGTTGTTCCTGGAGTTGTTCCTGAGGGGAAGAATCAAAAGTTATATGTATTAATAAAGATCTAAATATATTCAAGATGTGTGTGCTTAGTTTATTTGATTATCAGTTGCTGTTTGGCATTGGAAATGACATTCAGAAATCCCAACTCCTTAAAAGTACAGTAGTGTGTCTAACATTAAACCCCAAACAAAACTTGACCTAACCTGGTGTTGTGCCTGGTGTTGTTCTAGGTGTTCTTCCAGATGTTGTAGCTGGCGTTGTCACAGGTGTTGTTCCAGTTGTTTCGGGTGTCGTTCCTGGTGTTGTTTTAGGTGTTGTTGCAGGTGTTGTAGCCGGAGTGGTTTCTGGTGTTGTTCCTGGAGTTGTTCCTGAGGGAAAGAATCAAAAGTTATATGTATTAATAAAGAACTAAATATATTCAAGATTTGTGTGCTTAGTTTACTTGATTATCAGTTGCTGTTTGGCATTGGAAATGACATTCAGAAAACCCAACTCCTTAAAAGTACAGTAGTGTGTCTAACATTAAACCCCAAACAAAACTTGACCTAACCTGGTGTTGTGCCTAGTGTTGTTCTAGGTGTTGTTCCAGGTGTTGTAGCTGGCGTTGTCACAGGTTTTGTTCCAGGTGATGTCACAGGTGTTGTTGCATGTGTCGTTCCTGGTGTTGTTGCAGGTGTTGTTGCAGGTGTTGTAGCCGGAGTGGTTTCTGGTGTTGTTCCTGGAGTTGTTCCTGAGGGGAAGAATCAAAAGTTATATGTATTAATAAAGAACTTAAAATATTCAAGATTTGTGTGCTTAGTTTACTTGATTATTAGTTGCTGTTTGGCATTGGAAATGACATTCAGAGAACCCAACTCCTTGAAAGTACAGTAGTGTGTCTAACATTAAACCCCAAACAAAACTTGACCTAACCTGGTGTTGTGCCTGGTGTTGTTCTAGGTGTTGTTCCAGGTGTTGTAGCTGGCGTTGTCACAGGTGTTGTTCCAGGTGATGTCACAGGTGTTGTTGCATGTGTCGTTCCTGGTGTTGTTGCAGGTGTTGTTGCAGGTGTTGTAGCCGGAGTGGTTTCTGGTGTTGTTCCTGGAGTTGTTCCTGAGGGGAAGAATCAAAAGTTATATGTATTAATAAAGATCTAAATATATTCAAGATGTGTGTGCTTAGTTTATTTGATTATCAGTTGCTGTTTGGCATTGAAAATGACATTCAGAGAACCCAACTCCTTTATAGTACAGTAGTTTGTCTAACATTAAAACCCCAAACAAAACTTGACCTAACCTGGTGTTGTCCCTAGTGTTGTTCTAGGTGTTCTTCCAGATGTTGTAGCTGGCGTTGTCACAGGTGTTGTTCCAGTTGTTGTTCCGGGTGTCGTTCCTGGTGTTGTTGCAGGTTTTATTGCAGATGTTGTAGCCGGAGTGGTTCCTCGTGTTGTTCCTGGAGTAGTTCGTGAGGGACAAAAACAAAAGTTATAAGTTTTAATATAGAACTACATATATTTGAGATTTGTGCGCTTAGTTTATTTGATTATTGCTGTTTGACATTGAAAAAGACATATATAAGGTGTGACAAATGTTTAAACTTCTTACCGATGCAATGGCCACATGACATTCAGAGAACCCAACTGCTTGAAAGTACAGTAGTGTGTCTAACTTCAAAGGCCCACTGCACTACTAGTAGCTACTTTCGCCCTCTATATAACGAACAATGCCTAATCGGTGACCATTGGTCCCCCATGATCCTCTTTTTCTTTATGTTAACTGAGAACTGAGTTGATGAGATAACCACCTGTCAAGTGACCTTGCAGGGCGCTCTAATCCCTCCTGTAAACTATGGCAGATAAGCTTTAAACCCTATACAAAACTTGACCTAGCTAACCTTGTGTTGTGCCTCGTGTAGTACCTGGTGTTGTGCCTGGTGTTGTTCCAGGTGTTGTCACAGATGTTTTTGCATGTGTTGTTCCGGTTGTCGTTCCTGGCGTGGTTGCAGGTGTTGTAGCTGGAGTGGTTCCAGGGGTTTTTCCTGGAGTTGTTCCCGAGGGAAAGAATCAAAAGTAATATGTATTAATACAGAAAGAAACATATTCAAGATTTTTGTACTTAGTTTACTTGATTATCAGTTGCTGTTTGGCATTGGAAATGACATATATTAGGTGTGACACATGTTTAAAATTCTTACAGAGGCAATGACCACATGACATTCAGAGAACCCAAGTCCTTGACAGTACAGTAGTGTGTCTAACTTTAAACCGTATACAAAACTTGACCTAGCTAACCTGATGTTGAGCCTCGTGTTGTTCCAGGTATTGTTCCAAGTGTTGTAGCTGGCATTGTCAAAGGTGTCGTTCCAGGTGTTGTTCCGGGTGTCGTTCCTGGCGCTGTTGCAGGTGTTTTTGCAGGTGTTGTAGCCGGAGTGGTTTCTGGTGTTGTTCCTGGAGTTGTTCCTGAGGGAAAGAATCAAAAGTTATATGTATTAATAAAGAACTAAATATATTCAAGATTTGTGTGCTCAGTTTACTTGATTATCAGTTGCTGTTTGGCATTGGAAATGACATTCAGAGAACCCAACTCCTTGAAAGTACAGTAGTGTGTCTAACATAAAACCCCAAACAAAACTGACATAACCTGGTGTTGTGCCTGGTGTTGTTCTAGGTGTTGTTCCAGGTGTTGTAGCTGGCGTTGTCACAGGTGTTGTTCCAGGTGATGTCACAGGTGTTGTTGCATGTGTCGTTCCTGGTGTTGTTGCAGGTGTTGTTGCAGGTGTTGTAGCCGGAGTGGTTTCTGGTGTTGTTTTTCCTGGAGTTGTTCCTGAGGGGAAGAATCAAAAGTTATATGTATTAATAAAGAACTAAATATATTCAAGATTTGTGTGCTTAGTTTACTTGATTATCAGTTGCTGTTTGGCATTGGAAATGACATTCAGAGAAACCCAACTCCTTGATAGTACAGTAGTTTGTCTAACATTAAACCCCAAACAAAACTTGACCTAACCTGGTGTTGTGCCTGGTGTTGTTCTAGGTGTTCTTCCAGATGTTGTAGCTGGCGTTGTCAAAGGTGTTGTTCCAGGTGTTGTTCCGGGTGTCGTTCCTGGCGATGTTCCAGGTGTTGTTGCAGGTGTTGTAGCCGGAGTGGTTCCTGGTGTTGTTCCTGGACTTGTTCCTGAGGAAAAAAGTCAAAAGTTATAAGTATTAATATAGAACTAAACATATTCACGATTTGTGCGCTTAGTTTATTTGATTGGTGCTGTTTGACATTGAAAAAGACATATATTAGGTGTGACAAATGTTAAACTTCTTACAGATGCAATAACCACATGACATTCAGAGAACCCAACTCCTTTTAAGTAGAGTAGTTTGTCTACCTTTAAACCTCAAACAAAACTTGACCTAACCTGGTGTTGTTGCAGGTGTTGTTTCGGTTGTTGTTCCTGGCGTTGTTGCAGGTGTTGTAGCTGGAGTGGTTCCAGGTGTTGTTCCTGGAGTTGTTCCAAGGGAAAGGATCAAAAGTTATATGTATTAATATAGAACTAAACATATTCAAGATTTGTGTACTTAGTTTACTTGATTATCAGGTGCTGCTTGGCATTGGAAATGACATATATTAGGTGTGATAAATGGTTAATCTTCTTACAGATGCAATAACCACATGACATTCAGAGAACCCAACTCCTTTTAAGTAGAGTAGTTTGTCTACCTTTAAACCTCAAACAAAACTTGACCTAACCTGGTGTTGTGACTGGTGTAGTACCTGGTGTTGTGCCTGGTGTTGTTCCAGGTGATGTCAAAGGTGTTGTTGCATGTGTCGTTCCTGGTGTTGTTGCAGGTGTTGTTGCAGGTGTTGTAGCCGAAGTGGTTTCTGGTGTTGTTCCTGGAGTTGTTCCAGAGGGGAAGAATCAAAAGTTATATGTATTAATAAAGAACTAAATATATTCAAGATTTGTGTGCTTAGTTTACTTGATTATCAGTTGCTGTTTGGCATTGGAAATGACATTCAGAGAACCCAACTCCTTGATAGTACAGTAGTTTGTCTAACATTAAAACCCAAACAAAACTTGACCTAACCTGGTGTTGTGCCTGGTATTGTTCTAGGTGTTCTTCCAGATGTTGTAGCTGGCGTTGTCACAGGTGTTGTTCCAGGTGTTGTTCCGGGTGTCGTTCCTGGCGATGTTCCAGGTGTTGTTGCAGGTGTTGTAGCCTGAGTGGTTCCTGGTGTTGTTCCTGGAGTTGTTCCTGAGAGAAAAAATCAAAAGCTATAAGTATTAATATAACATGTAACATGTACAATAACATGTAAATTGACTGGATATATATTTGCTATACATATATTGAGCAACTGCGAACAATTGTTTTATAGGAGGGATTAGACCAGGCCTTCTCAACTGGCGGCGCGCGCGCCACTTGTGGCGCTTGCGGTTAGTCGGAGTGGCGCGCGACTGTTGCAACAACAAAACAAAAAACAGAAAAAAAGAGAATATATATATTTAGAATTAAATACTCAGCTAAATCAAGAAGTTGCAGTCGAATTCGAGCCCTAAATGCCTGTTTTATTAACAAAAAGGAAGAAAGGGGAACTTATCGTTTTTTACCATTTATACGAATCTAAAAGTTCTGAACAACAATTAGCTTACGATGAGATATTCAACATTGCCAATATCTGGAAACCTCTCGTTTTCGTTTGTTTAATTTCACTTTATTTTGACATTTCCCGTGTTTATTGCACACAAAAAAAACTACATATAAATATACCTCCAGTGTAATTGTACTCAGGAATTTTACTAATTTTTTCACATCAATATGAAATTATGAGTGATACATATATTGAGCAACTGCGAACAATTAAAGCTTATAATTTATGTAATGTTTTATAGGAGGGATTAGACCATCCTGCAAGGTCACTGGACATGATAATAATCATAAAAATATAACTGGCATTCATAGTAGACTCCACATAATACACAACTTTATCACAGCGTTTTTTTTAAATAAATGACACATGATATTTAATTGAACTTCAAATAAGTACAGAAAGGAGATATGATATATATAAATATATTCAAGATTTGTGTGCTTAGTTTACTTGATTATCAGTTGCTGTTTGGCATTGGAAATGACATTCAGAGAACCCAACTCCTTGATAGTACAGTAGTTTATCTAACATTAAAACCCAAACAAAACTTGACCTAACCTGGTGTTGTGCCTGGTGTTGTTCTAGGTGTTCTTCCAGATGTTGTAGCTGGCGTTGTCACAGGTGTTGTTCCAGGTGTTGTTCCGGGTGTCGTTCCTGGAGATGTTCCAGGTGTTGTTGCAGGTGTTGTAGCCGGAGTGGTTCCTGGTGTTGTTCCTGGAGTTGTTCCTGAGAGAAAAAATCAAAAGCTATAAGTATTAATATAACATGTAACATGTACAATAACATGTACATTGACTGGATATATATTTGCTATACATATATTGAGCAACTGCGAACAATTAAAGCTTATAATTTATGTAATGTTTTATAGGAGGGATTAGACCATCCTGCAAGGTCACTGGACATGATAATAATCATAAAAATATAACTGGCATTTATAGTAGACTCCACATAATACACAACTTTATCACAGCGTTTTTTTAAAAATAAATGACACATGATATTTAATTGAACTTCAAATAAGTACAGAAAGGAGATATGATATTACACATAAATAATCATCGCGATGGTACTACTACTAACTAATGTAACAATCACAAGAATTTAATTCAAAATGATGGTATGGATCATAATCATATTACCAATGATGAGGTTGTTGAAAATAACAATTATACTTCTACTACTATACTACTACTACTACTACTACTACTACTATTAATTAATAAATACAATAACAAATGATGATAAAAATGAGACAAAAAGCGATAAGATATTACCATTAATAATTGTATCATGAATATAGTTATAATATAGCAAACAAAAGCAACACTCATGACACCAATAATGACCACAATAATAACAATAATAGCGAAATAACGATAACAATAATAATGATAATCGTAATCGTAATCACAATCAAAATTGTTTAAAACAATGATGGTAAATATATTAATGATAGAAATAACATTGAAGTGAGTATAATTTATTGTTATGACCATCATAACCATTATATTACAGGGGCGGATCTAGCTTTTTGCTAAGGGGGATTTGACCCATTGACGATGCGGCAAAGCGAAATTTTTTGGGTGCTATTTTGAACCCACGTAAGTGATGTTTTCCTGGCATCTATACGTGTTTCTATGCACATCACATTTTTATTACCCCCCCCCCCCCCCCGTAGATCCGCCAATGTATTGTCATTATGATGATTATCATTAAGATAAGTCAGACATTTTCTTAGTTCAAACAACCTACCCTGTACAACAATAAACCCTATGCACGTCTTACTCAGCACCTCATCCGAAATCAAGACTGTGTCTGGATGGGTACCGACATCTAGCTTGCTACCAATGGCCATTGTAGGATCCACAGAAACTGCACCTCCGTGGTATCTGTACCCGGAAGTGGACTTTGTGACGTCACTGGCCTCTATGGAAGGGGTGTAAGAATATGTGGGCAGTCCTATGTCAGTGGCGACCGTTCTGCTCAGGTCTGGGCAATTCACTGGTAGCTCAGTCACTATACAAAGGAAGAAAAACAAATCGAGTTATTCGTTTACTTGGGAGCAAGTTACAGGGATGGTTTTGAAATAGAGGTCCGAGCTAGAAGAGTAGATAGAAGCTATTATCTTTTGGGGTCGTAGCTCATCGGGGGCTTAGGGCTCTTGTATTGATTTTCTACATTGGCCTCGCGAAATATTTGAAGGCTTGAAGGTTTTTTTTAAGGGGGTGGAGCTTCAGTTGCCCAGAACCCCCCCCCCCCCCCCAAAAAACCCTTTAGAACTGCTACTTCAAATAAGGTCTAAAATTACATTGTATGCACAAACCATCTAGAATTCTAGATACTTACGCGTATTTTCCACGTAGAAAAGACATGTCGCTCTGTTGCCATGTAGGTCGACCGCGTACATCGTCACTGGGTTTGTCCGGGCGGGAACAAATCTCCGTCTGCTCCTTTGGTTACGTTATAAGTAATCCCACTGGGATCAGGATTTGAATCCTCGTACGTGTACGAAACACCCACATTCAGTCCAAGAAACTGTTCGGTAAAAAGGGCCTCGTTGTGACGTCATCACACGTCACATTCGGTGGAGTGGTGTCTGAATTCGAATTGAGAAGAACAAAAATAATAATGAATTTTCCGGGGGCATAATAATGCCTTTATTTGTGTCCTAACAATAACATGTATATTGACTGGATATATATTTGCTATACATATATTGAGCAACTGCGAACAATTAAAGCTTATAATTTATGTAATGTTTTATAGGAGGGATTAGACCATCCTGCAAGGTCACTGGACATGATAATAATCATAAAAATATAACTGGCATTCATAGTAGACTCCACATAATACACAACTTTATCACAGCGTTTTTTTTAAATAAATGACACATGATATTTAATTGAACTTCAAATAAGTACAGAAAGGAGATATGATATATATAAATATATTCAAGATTTGTGTGCTTAGTTTACTTGATTATCAGTTGCTGTTTGGCATTGGAAATGACATTCAGAGAACCCAACTCCTTGATAGTACAGTAGTTTATCTAACATTAAAACCCAAACAAAACTTGACCTAACCTGGTGTTGTGCCTGGTGTTGTTCTAGGTGTTCTTCCAGATGTTGTAGCTGGCGTTGTCACAGGTGTTGTTCCAGGTGTTGTTCCGGGTGTCGTTCCTGGAGATGTTCCAGGTGTTGTTGCAGGTGTTGTAGCCGGAGTGGTTCCTGGTGTTGTTCCTGGAGTTGTTCCTGAGAGAAAAAATCAAAAGCTATAAGTATTAATATAACATGTAACATGTACAATAACATGTACATTGACTGGATATATATTTGCTATACATATATTGAGCAACTGCGAACAATTAAAGCTTATAATTTATGTAATGTTTTATAGGAGGGATTAGACCATCCTGCAAGGTCACTGGACATGATAATAATCATAAAAATATAACTGGCATTTATAGTAGACTCCACATAATACACAACTTTATCACAGCGTTTTTTTTAAAATAAATGACACATGATATTTAATTGAACTTCAAATAAGTACAGAAAGGAGATATGATATTACACATAAATAATCATCGCGATGGTACTACTACTAACTAATGTAACAATCACAAGAATTTAATTCAAAATGATGGTATGGATCATAATCATATTACCAATGATGAGGTTGTTGAAAATAACAATTATACTTCTACTACTATACTACTACTACTACTACTACTATTAATTAATAAATACAATAACAAATGATGATAAAAATGAGACAAAAAGCGATAAGATATTACCATTAATAATTGTATCATGAATATAGTTATAATATAGCAAACAAAAGCAACACTCATGACACCAATAATGACCACAATAATAACAATAATAGCGAAATAACGATAACAATAATAATGATAATCGTAATCGTAATCACAATCAAAATTGTTTAAAACAATGATGGTAAATATATTAATGATAGAAATAACATTGAAGTGAGTATAATTTATTGTTATGACCATCATAACCATTATATTACAGGGGCGGATCTAGCTTTTTGCTAAGGGGGATTTGACCCATTGACGATGCGGCAAAGCGAAATTTTTGGGGTGCTATTTTGAACCCACGTAAGTGATGTTTTCCTGGCATCTATACGTGTTTCTATGCACATCACATTTTTATTACCCCCCCCCCCCCCCGTAGATCCGCCAATGTAT
Organism: Strongylocentrotus purpuratus; assembly: GCF_000002235.5. Lineage (NCBI taxonomy): Eukaryota > Metazoa > Echinodermata > Echinoidea > Camarodonta > Strongylocentrotidae > Strongylocentrotus > Strongylocentrotus purpuratus. The sequence continues at coordinate 4,023,458 of NW_022145603.1, forward strand.
TGTCATTATGATGATTATCATTAAGATAAGTCAGACATTTTCTTAGTTCAAACAACCTACCCTGTACAACAATAAACCCTATGCACGTCTTACTCAGCACCTCATCCGAAATCAAGACTGTGTCTGGATGGGTACCGACATCTAGCTTGCTACCAATGGCCATTGTAGGATCCACAGAAACTGCACCTCCGTGGTATCTGTACCCGGAAGTGGACTTTGTGACGTCACTGGCCTCTATGGAAGGGGTGTAAGAATATGTGGGCAGTCCTATGTCAGTGGCGACCGTTCTGCTCAGGTCTGGGCAATTCACTGGTAGCTCAGTCACTATACAAAGGAAGAAAAACAAATCGAGTTATTCGTTTACTTGGGAGCAAGTTACAGGGATGGTTTTGAAATAGAGGTCCGAGCTAGAAGAGTAGATAGAAGCTATTATCTTTTGGGGTCGTAGCTCATCGGGGGCTTAGGGCTCTTGTATTGATTTTCTACATTGGCCTCGCGAAATATTTGAAGGCTTGAAGGTTTTTTTTAAGGGGGTGGAGCTTCAGTTGCCCAGAACCCCCCCCCCCCCCCCTCCAAAAACCCTTTAGAACTGCTACTTCAAATAAGGTCTAAAATTACATTGTATGCACAAACCATCTAGAATTCTAGATACTTACGCGTATTTTCCACGTAGAAAAGACATGTCGCTCTGTTGCCATGTAGGTCGACCGCGTACATCGTCACTGGGGTTTGTCCGGGCGGGAACAAATCTCCGTCTGCTCCTTTGGTTACGTTATAAGTAATCCCACTGGGATCAGGATTTGAATCCTCGTACGTGTACGAAACACCCACATTCAGTCCAAGAAAACTGTTCGGTAAAAAGGGCCTCGTTGTGACGTCATCACACGTCACATTCGGTGGAGTGGTGTCTGAATTCGAATTGAGAAGAACAAAAATTAATAATGAATTTTCCGGGGGCATAATAATGCCTTTATTTGTGTCCTAACAATAACATGTATATTGACTGGATATATATTTGCTATACATATATTGAGCAACTGCGAACAATTAAAGCTTATAATTTATGTAATGTTTTATAGGAGGGATTAGACCATCCTGCAAGGTCACTGGACATGATAATAATCATAAAAATATAACTGGCATTCATAGTAGACTCCACATAATACACAACTTTATCACAGCGTTTTTTTTAAATAAATGACACATGATATTTAATTGAACTTCAAATAAGTACAGAAAGGAGATATGATATATATAAATATATTCAAGATTTGTGTGCTTAGTTTACTTGATTATCAGTTGCTGTTTGGCATTGGAAATGACATTCAGAGAACCCAACTCCTTGATAGTACAGTAGTTTATCTAACATTAAAACCCAAACAAAACTTGACCTAACCTGGTGTTGTGCCTGGTGTTGTTCTAGGTGTTCTTCCAGATGTTGTAGCTGGCGTTGTCACAGGTGTTGTTCCAGGTGTTGTTCCGGGTGTCGTTCCTGGAGATGTTCCAGGTGTTGTTGCAGGTGTTGTAGCCGGAGTGGTTCCTGGTGTTGTTCCTGGAGTTGTTCCTGAGAGAAAAAATCAAAAGCTATAAGTATTAATATAACATGTAACATGTACAATAACATGTACATTGACTGGATATATATTTGCTATACATATATTGAGCAACTGCGAACAATTAAAGCTTATAATTTATGTAATGTTTTATAGGAGGGATTAGACCATCCTGCAAGGTCACTGGACATGATAATAATCATAAAAATATAACTGGCATTTATAGTAGACTCCACATAATACACAACTTTATCACAGCGTTTTTTTAAAAATAAATGACACATGATATTTAATTGAACTTCAAATAAGTACAGAAAGGAGATATGATATTACACATAAATAATCATCGCGATGGTACTACTACTAACTAATGTAACAATCACAAGAATTTAATTCAAAATGATGGTATGGATCATAATCATATTACCAATGATGAGGTTGTTGAAAATAACAATTATACTTCTACTACTATACTACTACTACTACTACTACTACTACTACTACTACTATATTAATTAATAAATACAATAACAAATGATGATAAAAATGAGACAAAAAGCGATAAGATATTACCATTAATAATTGTATCATGAATATAGTTATAATATAGCAAACAAAAGCAACACTCATGACACCAATAATGACCACAATAATAACAATAATAGCGAAATAACGATAACAATAATAATGATAATCGTAATCGTAATCACAATCAAAATTGTTTAAAACAATGATGGTAAATATATTAATGATAGAAATAACATTGAAGTGAGTATAATTTATTGTTATGACCATCATAACCATTATATTACAGGGCGGATCTAGCTTTTTGCTAAGGGGGATTTGACCCATTGACGATGCGGCAAAGCGAAATTTTTGGGGTGCTATTTTGAACCCACGTAAGTGATGTTTTCCTGGCATCTATACGTGTTTCTATGCACATCACATTTTTATTACCCCCCCCCCCCCGTAGATCCGCCAATGTATTGTCATTATGATGATTATCATTAAGATAAGTCAGACATTTTCTTAGTTCAAACAACCTACCCTGTACAACAATAAACCCTATGCACGTCTTACTCAGCACCTCATCCGAAATCAAGACTGTGTCTGGATGGGTACCGACATCTAGCTTGCTACCAATGGCCATTGTAGGATCCACAGAAACTGCACCTCCGTGGTATCTGTACCCGGAAGTGGACTTTGTGACGTCACTGGCCTCTATGGAAGGGGTGTAAGAATATGTGGGCAGTCCTATGTCAGTGGCGACCGTTCTGCTCAGGTCTGGGCAATTCACTGGTAGCTCAGTCACTATACAAAGGAAGAAAAACAAATCGAGTTATTCGTTTACTTGGGAGCAAGTTACAGGGATGGTTTTGAAATAGAGGTCCGAGCTAGAAGAGTAGATAGAAGCTATTATCTTTTGGGGTCGTAGCTCATCGGGGGCTTAGGGCTCTTGTATTGATTTTCTACATTGGCCTCGCGAAATATTTGAAGGCTTGAAGGTTTTTTTTAAGGGGGTGGAGCTTCAGTTGCCCAGAACCCCCCCCCCCCCCCTCCAAAAAAACCCTTTAGAACTGCTACTTCAAATAAGGTCTAAAATTACATTGTATGCACAAACCATCTAGAATTCTAGATACTTACGCGTATTTTCCACGTAGAAAAGACATGTCGCTCTGTTGCCATGTAGGTCGACCGCGTACATCGTCACTGGGGTTTGTCCGGGCGGGAACAAATCTCCGTCTGCTCCTTTGGTTACGTTATAAGTAATCCCACTGGGATCAGGATTTGAATCCTCGTACGTGTACGAAACACCCACATTCAGTCCAAGAAAACTGTTCGGTAAAAAGGGCCTCGTTGTGACGTCATCACACGTCACATTCGGTGGAGTGGTGTCTGAATTCGAATTGAGAAGAACAAAAATTAATAATGAATTTTCCGGGGGCATAATAATGCCTTTATTTGTGTCCTAACAATAACATGTATATTGACTGGATATATATTTGCTATACATATATTGAGCAACTGCGAACAATTAAAGCTTATAATTTATGTAATGTTTTATAGGAGGGATTAGACCATCCTGCAAGGTCACTGGACATGATAATAATCATAAAAATATAACTGGCATTCATAGTAGACTCCACATAATACACAACTTTATCACAGCGTTTTTTTTAAATAAATGACACATGATATTTAATTGAACTTCAAATAAGTACAAAAGGAGATATGATATATATAAATATATTCAAGATTTGTGTGCTTAGTTTACTTGATTATCAGTTGCTGTTTGGCATTGGAAATGACATTCAGAGAACCCAACTCCTTGATAGTACAGTAGTTTATCTAACATTAAAACCCAAACAAAACTTGACCTAACCTGGTGTTGTGCCTGGTGTTGTTCTAGGTGTTCTTCCAGATGTTGTAGCTGGCGTTGTCACAGGTGTTGTTCCAGTGTTGTTCCGGGTGTCGTTCCTGGAGATGTTCCAGGTGTTGTTGCAGGTGTTGTAGCCGGAGTGGTTCCTGGTGTTGTTCCTGGAGTTGTTCCTGAGAGAAAAAATCAAAAGCTATAAGTATTAATATAACATGTAACATGTACAATAACATGTACATTGACTGGATATATATTTGCTATACATATATTGAGCAACTGCGAACAATTAAAGCTTATAATTTATGTAATGTTTTATAGGAGGGATTAGACCATCCTGCAAGGTCACTGGACATGATAATAATCATAAAAATATAACTGGCATTTATAGTAGACTCCACATAATACACAACTTTATCACAGCGTTTTTTTAAAAATAAATGACACATGATATTTAATTGAACTTCAAATAAGTACAGAAAGGAGATATGATATTACACATAAATAATCATCGCGATGGTACTACTACTAACTAATGTAACAATCACAAGAATTTAATTCAAAATGATGGTATGGATCATAATCATATTACCAATGATGAGGTTGTTGAAAATAACAATTATACTTCTACTACTATACTACTACTACTACTACTACTACTACTATTAATTAATAAATACAATAACAAATGATGATAAAAATGAGACAAAAAGCGATAAGATATTACCATTAATAATTGTATCATGAATATAGTTATAATATAGCAAACAAAAGCAACACTCATGACACCAATAATGACCACAATAATAACAATAATAGCGAAATAACGATAACAATAATAATGATAATCGTAATCGTAATCACAATCAAAATTGTTTAAAACAATGATGGTAAATATATTAATGATAGAAATAACATTGAAGTGAGTATAATTTATTGTTATGACCATCATAACCATTATATTACAGGGGCGGATCTAGCTTTTTGCTAAGGGGGATTTGACCCATTGACGATGCGGCAAAGCGAAATTTTTGGGGTGCTATTTTGAACCCACGTAAGTGATGTTTTCCTGGCATCTATACGTGTTTCTATGCACATCACATTTTTATTACCCCCCCCCCCCCCGTAGATCCGCCAATGTATTGTCATTATGATGATTATCATTAAGATAAGTCAGACATTTTCTTAGTTCAAACAACCTACCCTGTACAACAATAAACCCTATGCACGTCTTACTCAGCACCTCATCCGAAATCAAGACTGTGTCTGGATGGGTACCGACATCTAGCTTGCTACCAATGGCCATTGTAGGATCCACAGAAACTGCACCTCCGTGGTATCTGTACCCGGAAGTGGACTTTGTGACGTCACTGGCCTCTATGGAAGGGGTGTAAGAATATGTGGGCAGTCCTATGTCAGTGGCGACCGTTCTGCTCAGGTCTGGGCAATTCACTGGTAGCTCAGTCACTATACAAAGGAAGAAAACAAATCGAGTTATTCGTTTACTTGGGAGCAAGTTACAGGGATGGTTTTGAAATAGAGGTCCGAGCTAGAAGAGTAGATAGAAGCTATTATCTTTTGGGGTCGTAGCTCATCGGGGGCTTAGGGCTCTTGTATTGATTTTCTACATTGGCCTCGCGAAATATTTGAAGGCTTGAAGGTTTTTTTTAAGGGGGTGGAGCTTCAGTTGCCCAGAACCCCCCCCCCCCCCCTCCAAAAAAACCCTTTAGAACTGCTACTTCAAATAAGGTCTAAAATTACATTGTATGCACAAACCATCTAGAATTCTAGATACTTACGCGTATTTTCCACGTAGAAAAGACATGTCGCTCTGTTGCCATGTAGGTCGACCGCGTACATCGTCACTGGGGTTTGTCCGGGCGGGAACAAATCTCCGTCTGCTCCTTTGGTTACGTTATAAGTAATCCCACTGGGATCAGGATTTGAATCCTCGTACGTGTACGAAACACCCACATTCAGTCCAAGAAAACTGTTCGGTAAAAAGGGCCTCGTTGTGACGTCATCACACGTCACATTCGGTGGAGTGGTGTCTGAATTCGAATTGAGAAGAACAAAAATTAATAATGAATTTTCCGGGCGCATAATAATGCCTTTATTTGTGTCCTAACAATAACATGTATATTGACTGGATATATATTTGCTATACATATATTGAGCAACTGCGAACAATTAAAGCTTATAATTTATGTAATGTTTTATAGGAGGGATTAGACCATCCTGCAAGGTCACTGGACATGATAATAATCATAAAAATATAACTGGCATTCATAGTAGACTCCACATAATACACAACTTTATCACAGCGTTTTTTTTAAATAAATGACACATGATATTTAATTGAACTTCAAATAAGTACAGAAAGGAGATATGATATATATAAATATATTCAAGATTTGTGTGCTTAGTTTACTTGATTATCAGTTGCTGTTTGGCATTGGAAATGACATTCAGAGAACCCAACTCCTTGATAGTACAGTAGTTTATCTAACATTAAAACCCAAACAAAACTTGACCTAACCTGGTGTTGTGCCTGGTGTTGTTCTAGGTGTTCTTCCAGATGTTGTAGCTGGCGTTGTCACAGGTGTTGTTCCAGGTGTTGTTCCGGGTGTCGTTCCTGGAGATGTTCCAGGTGTTGTTGCAGGTGTTGTAGCCGGAGTGGTTCCTGGTGTTGTTCCTGGAGTTGTTCCTGAGAGAAAAAATCAAAAGCTATAAGTATTAATATAACATGTAACATGTACAATAACATGTACATTGACTGGATATATATTTGCTATACATATATTGAGCAACTGCGAACAATTAAAGCTTATAATTTATGTAATGTTTTATAGGAGGGATTAGACCATCCTGCAAGGTCACTGGACATGATAATAATCATAAAAATATAACTGGCATTTATAGTAGACTCCACATAATACACAACTTTATCACAGCGTTTTTTTAAAAATAAATGACACATGATATTTAATTGAACTTCAAATAAGTACAGAAAGGAGATATGATATTACACATAAATAATCATCGCGATGGTACTACTACTAACTAATGTAACAATCACAAGAATTTAATTCAAAATGATGGTATGGATCATAATCATATTACCAATGATGAGGTTGTTGAAAATAACAATTATACTTCTACTACTATACTACTACTACTACTACTACTACTACTACTATTAATTAATAAATACAATAACAAATGATGATAAAATGAGACAAAAAGCGATAAGATATTACCATTAATAATTGTATCATGAATATAGTTATAATATAGCAAACAAAAGCAACACTCATGACACCAATAATGACCACAATAATAACAATAATAGCGAAATAACGATAACAATAATAATGATAATCGTAATCGTAATCACAATCAAAATTGTTTAAAACAATGATGGTAAATATATTAATGATAGAAATAACATTGAAGTGAGTATAATTTATTGTTATGACCATCATAACCATTATATTATGATATAATATCTCCTCCCGCTACGTCTACCGGATCTTGAGACACCTGATTTGAGATGGTCATTTGTGATAACTCTAAAGAAGAAAATGAAATGGATTGTTTGCTCAGTGTACAGACCTCCCAATTCAAAGGCTGAGTTCTTTGATAACTAGAAACGTAGTCGATAGTGTGCAAAATTTGAGTAGAAAATATCAAGGTATAGTCTTCGTCGGAGACTTTAATGTGAATTGGAAAGATGAAAACTGTAGAAATAGGGATAGACTTCTTCAGATATTTGAAACAATGAATATGACCCAGTGTGTTACTGATGTAACTAGGCCACAACTTGATGACCCAAGTAAAGGCTCAATTATTGATCTTGTTTTTGTGAACCGTCCTGAGCTCTGTCAAAGTATTAATGTTACTTCAAATTGTGTAATTAGTGATCACCATGCAGTATTGATCACATTCCATACTGTTACACCTCAATTACCCAAATCAATCATACGGAAGTTCTTGTGCTACCAAAAGGGGGACTATGAGCATCTTAACAATCTCCTTAGGCTTGCTCCCTGGGACCTATTCATGAATCACAATGATGTAGATGAAAGCTGGGAAGGATTTTTGGATTTGTATCAAGCCGCTATCATGACTGTATACCGCATAAAGTTCAAAACAAGAAACAATTCTGTCCATGGGTAACCCCGCAAATAAACGGCTACTAATAAGGCTAAGAAGCTTTTGTTTCAGCCAAATCTCATTTTGAAGACGAGGAAGACGTAGAATGAATGGTGGGACAAGTACAAAGAGCTCGCAATCATGCCAAGCAAGAATCTAACAAGTCTTATTGGCGTTATTTGAATGGTCTTTTCTCTATGCATGATAACAGGAAGCGATTCTTTGGATATATGCGCTCTCTGAGACGCAACCCAACTCCACCTATAATTTCTGATCAAGATAATGTACTGAACAAGCCCGAGGAGATTGCTATTGTTTTTCTGATTATTTTGTTTCAGTTTTTAATCAATCTGACCCTGATAATGTTCCCGAATTGCCCAGTGCTTGTGACTTTCCTATTGCTCCATTGAATACCCTTGATTTCCCTACATGTGAAATTGTGAAGCTCATTGATAACTTGTCATTGAATAAATCACCCGGAATTGATGGGATTAATGCTGTTATCCTCAAAAAAGTGAAAGAGCCCATATCCATAGTATTACAACGCATGTTCCAAATTTCACTTTCACTAGGTCAACTACCCAAACAATGGACAATCGATTGTCATCCCTGTTCATAAATCTGGCAATCCCTCTGATTTTCGCAATTATCGCCCAGTTGCGCTCACTTCTGTTGTTTGCAAAATGATGGAAACCTTTGTTGACAAATGTATTGTAGCACATGTTGAGTCATATGGTCTACTTTCCCCCAAACAACACGGATTCACACCTAAACGATCATGTGTTACACAAGTACTCAACATCACACATGACTGGTTTTCGTCCCTTGATGTAACACCCACCCCTCTAATTGATGCTATTTTCTTGGATTTTAGCAAAGCGTTTGATCGCATGCCCCATGATCTTCTCCTCAATAAATTAGCTAAGAAATATAACATTCAAAGTAATGTTTGGGAATGGGTTAGTTCTTTTGTTTGTGGGAGGGAACAAACTGTCCAGTTCCGAGGATCACGGTCTGATTGGTCAATAGTGACCTCGGGAATACCTCAGGGAAGTGTATTAGGACCACGGCTATTCAATTTTGTTCGTTATGATATCACCCATGTAGTCCAATCGAAATGTGTGCTTTTTGCTGACGACACGCTTCTGTACCGCATAATTAGAAATGAACTGATATGCAAATGCTCCAAGCAGACATTACTCATGTCATAAACTGGTGCAGCATTAACAAAATGCAACTTAATGCTACGAAAACCAAAGTTCTCAGAATTGCCCCTCGTAGAGAAATGTCGAAAAGACAAAGTACACCATTGATGATAACACAATTGAACAAGTGAATTCAATCGAGTACCTTGGAATTACCTCAATTCCAGCCTGACATGGGATGATCAAGTTAATAATGTAATTAAGAAGGCAAACAGAATGCTTGGTCTCATTTCTAGGTTGGGTAGGGGCGTGTCCCAGCAGGCATTGTTATGTTTGTACAAATCACTCGTGTTGCCTATCTTGGAATATGGAGTTCCATCCTGGTATGTTTACACAGAAAACATGTGGAAGCCTTGGAACGAGTTCAGAGGAGGGCAACACGACTGATTTTGAAACAAAGGCGTCAAGAAATGCCTTATCCACAACGTCTCCAAAACCTTGCATGGTTTACCCTGGAATCAAGAAGGAAATATCTCTTGATTTCCTTCGTAATTAAAACTCTCTACGGTATCGTGTGGTGTGAAGCAGTGAATGAGAATGTAGCCATAAGACCACGCCAGAGTGAACATACCATTTTATTCCAACACCTCAGGGCAAGAACCGAACTCTTCACCAAACTGCAGTTCACAGATTTCCCATTATTTGGGAGAGTCTTCCCTCACATGTCAAAGACGAAATTGTTTCTGGAAATATTTCAAAGCTTCTCACTCTTCTTCGTCAGGAAATTTTCTCTGTTCTTTAAATTTCATTACAATCTTTTCTATACCACCTAACAGCTGACATGATTTTGTTTAGTATACCCATCTGGCATTACTTTCACTTTCATTAGGTCATTCGGTTCTTGCCCTTGTCCTTACTCTATGTTATTAATGCAACTCATAATTTTATTTGTATAATTGCAAGGATATTCTTGATCTTGACATTCTTGATGTCATCTGGCATTACTTTCTTTACTTTCTTTTTCATTTGGTCATTCGTTCTGGTCTATGTCATACTCTGAACATGTAATTAATTTAACTCATAATTTTTATTTTGTATAAATATAAGAATATTCTTGATCTCATTATTATAGTCTCACTATGTATTTGTCTCCACAACTATTTAACAAATCATTGTCTTATAGTTGTTTTTAATTAATAATAATGAAAACCGACTCTTTTTACGAATTAATTGAATTACTAAGTACAGTCGATGGCAGACAAATTAGATAATAATTATTGGTAAGTTTTGTCAATCTGTTTATAATTCAATCATATATTTGAATTATTATACATGTTTAAATGATCAGTTTGATGTTATATTGCTTGAGACATTCATGTTACATTTATTACACCAAGTGTGTTGCCAGTTTCCAGTTATACACTGTTAATTTATATAATATGTTTTCTTTGGATTTTCTTATCCTGACCTGGATGGAGTTGAAGGGTGTGGGAAGGAAGACCTGTGGGTCATGGTAATTTAGTTAACCTTTTCCAAACCCAGGCAGCCCCATCATCTCTGATTCAGGTCCTTTCTTTATCATGTATATATATATGTTCCTGTAATTGCTGTATTTGCATATTACTCTGTATTGTTCTTGTATTTGAAATGCCGAAAAATAATAATAATAATAATTACAGGGACGGATCTAGCTTTTTGCTAAGGGGGATTTGACCCATTGACGATGCGGCAAAGCGAAATTTTTGGGGTGCTATTTTGAACCCACGTAAGTGATGTTTTCCTGGCATCTATACGTGTTTCTATGCACATCACATTTTTATTACCCCCCCCCCCCCCCCGTAGATCCGCCAATGTATTGTCATTATGATGATTATCATTAAGATAAGTCAGACATTTTCTTAGTTCAAACAACCTACCCTGTACAACAATAAACCCTATGCACGTCTTACTCAGCACCTCATCCGAAATCAAGACTGTGTCTGGATGGGTACCGACATCTAGCTTGCTACCAATGGCCATTGTAGGATCCACAGAAACTGCACCTCCGTGGTATCTGTACCCGGAAGTGGACTTTGTGACGTCACTGGCCTCTATGGAAGGGGTGTAAGAATATGTGGGCAGTCCTATGTCAGTGGCGACCGTTCTGCTCAGGTCTGGGCAATTCACTGGTAGCTCAGTCACTATACAAAGGAAGAAAAACAAATCGAGTTATTCGTTTACTTGGGAGCAAGTTACAGGGATGGTTTTGAAATAGAGGTCCGAGCTAGAAGAGTAGATAGAAGCTATTATCTTTTGGGGTCGTAGCTCATCGGGGGCTTAGGGCTCTTGTATTGATTTTCTACATTGGCCTCGCGAAATATTTGAAGGCTTGAAGGTTTTTTTTAAGGGGGTGGAGCTTCAGTTGCCCAGAACCCCCCCCCCCCCTCCAAAAAAACCCTTTAGAACTGCTACTTCAAATAAGGTCTAAAATTACATTGTATGCACAAACCATCTAGAATTCTAGATACTTACGCGTATTTTCCACGTAGAAAAGACATGTCGCTCTGTTGCCATGTAGGTCGACCGCGTACATCGTCACTGGGGTTTGTCCGGGCGGGAACAAATCTCCGTCTGCTCCTTTGGTTACGTTATAAGTAATCCCACTGGGATCAGGATTTGAATCCTCGTACGTGTACGAAACACCCACATTCAGTCCAAGAAAACTGTTCGGTAAAAAGGGCCTCGTTGTGACGTCATCACACGTCACATTCGGTGGAGTGGTGTCTGAATTCGAATTGAGAAGAACAAAAATTAATAATGAATTTTCCGGGGGCATAATAATGCCTTTATTTGTGTCCTAACAATAACATGTATATTGACTGGATATATATTTGCTATACATATATTGAGCAACTGCGAACAATTAAAGCTTATAATTTATGTAATGTTTTATAGGAGGGATTAGACCATCCTGCAAGGTCACTGGACATGATAATAATCATAAAAATATAACTGGCATTCATAGTAGACTCCACATAATACACAACTTTATCACAGCGTTTTTTTTAAATAAATGACACATGATATTTAATTGAACTTCAAATAAGTACAGAAAGGAGATATGATATATATAAATATATTCAAGATTTGTGTGCTTAGTTTACTTGATTATCAGTTGCTGTTTGGCATTGGAAATGACATTCAGAGAACCCAACTCCTTGATAGTACAGTAGTTTATCTAACATTAAAACCCAAACAAAACTTGACCTAACCTGGTGTTGTGCCTGGTGTTGTTCTAGGTGTTCTTCCAGATGTTGTAGCTGGCGTTGTCACAGGTGTTGTTCCAGGTGTTGTTCCGGGTGTCGTTCCTGGAGATGTTCCAGGTGTTGTTGCAGGTGTTGTAGCCGGAGTGGTTCCTGGTGTTGTTCCTGGAGTTGTTCCTGAGAGAAAAAATCAAAAGCTATAAGTATTAATATAACATGTAACATGTACAATAACATGTACATTGACTGGATATATATTTGCTATACATATATTGAGCAACTGCGAACAATTAAAGCTTATAATTTATGTAATGTTTTATAGGAGGGATTAGACCATCCTGCAAGGTCACTGGACATGATAATAATCATAAAAATATAACTGGCATTTATAGTAGACTCCACATAATACACAACTTTATCACAGCGTTTTTTTAAAAATAAATGACACATGATATTTAATTGAACTTCAAATAAGTACAGAAAGGAGATATGATATTACACATAAATAATCATCGCGATGGTACTACTACTAACTAATGTAACAATCACAAGAATTTAATTCAAAATGATGGTATGGATCATAATCATATTACCAATGATGAGGTTGTTGAAAATAACAATTATACTTCTACTACTATACTACTACTACTACTACTACTACTACTATTAATTAATAAATACAATAACAAATGATGATAAAAATGAGACAAAAAGCGATAAGATATTACCATTAATAATTGTATCATGAATATAGTTATAATATAGCAAACAAAAGCAACACTCATGACACCAATAATGACCACAATAATAACAATAATAGCGAAATAACGATAACAATAATAATGATAATCGTAATCGTAATCACAATCAAAATTGTTTAAAACAATGATGGTAAATATATTAATGATAGAAATAACATTGAAGTGAGTATAATTTATTGTTATGACCATCATAACCATTATATTACAGGGGCGGATCTAGCTTTTTGCTAAGGGGGATTTGACCCATTGACGATGCGGCAAAGCGAAATTTTTGGGGTGCTATTTTGAACCCACGTAAGTGATGTTTTCCTGGCATCTATACGTGTTTCTATGCACATCACATTTTTATTACCCCCCCCCCCCCCCCGTAGATCCGCCAATGTATTGTCATTATGATGATTATCATTAAGATAAGTCAGACATTTTCTTAGTTCAAACAACCTACCCTGTACAACAATAAACCCTATGCACGTCTTACTCAGCACCTCATCCGAAATCAAGACTGTGTCTGGATGGGTACCGACATCTAGCTTGCTACCAATGGCCATTGTAGGATCCACAGAAACTGCACCTCCGTGGTATCTGTACCCGGAAGTGGACTTTGTGACGTCACTGGCCTCTATGGAAGGGGTGTAAGAATATGTGGGCAGTCCTATGTCAGTGGCGACCGTTCTGCTCAGGTCTGGGCAATTCACTGGTAGCTCAGTCACTATACAAAGGAAGAAAAACAAATCGAGTTATTCGTTTACTTGGGAGCAAGTTACAGGGATGGTTTTGAAATAGAGGTCCGAGCTAGAAGAGTAGATAGAAGCTATTATCTTTTGGGGTCGTAGCTCATCGGGGGCTTAGGGCTCTTGTATTGATTTTCTACATTGGCCTCGCGAAATATTTGAAGGCTTGAAGGTTTTTTTTAAGGGGGTGGAGCTTCAGTTGCCCAGAACCCCCCCCCCCCTCCAAAAAAACCCTTTAGAACTGCTACTTCAAATAAGGTCTAAAATTACATTGTATGCACAAACCATCTAGAATTCTAGATACTTACGCGTATTTTCCACGTAGAAAAGACATGTCGCTCTGTTGCCATGTAGGTCGACCGCGTACATCGTCACTGGGGTTTGTCCGGGCGGGAACAAATCTCCGTCTGCTCCTTTGGTTACGTTATAAGTAATCCCACTGGGATCAGGATTTGAATCCTCGTACGTGTACGAAACACCCACATTCAGTCCAAGAAAACTGTTCGGTAAAAAGGGCCTCGTTGTGACGTCATCACACGTCACATTCGGTGGAGTGGTGTCTGAATTCGAATTGAGAAGAACAAAAATTAATAATGAATTTTCCGGGGGCATAATAATGCCTTTATTTGTGTCCTAACAATAACATGTATATTGACTGGATATATATTTGCTATACATATATTGAGCAACTGCGAACAATTAAAGCTTATAATTTATGTAATGTTTTATAGGAGGGATTAGACCATCCTGCAAGGTCACTGGACATGATAATAATCATAAAAATATAACTGGCATTCATAGTAGACTCCACATAATACACAACTTTATCACAGCGTTTTTTTTAAATAAATGACACATGATATTTAATTGAACTTCAAATAAGTACAGAAAGGAGATATGATATATATAAATATATTCAAGATTTGTGTGCTTAGTTTACTTGATTATCAGTTGCTGTTTGGCATTGGAAATGACATTCAGAGAACCCAACTCCTTGATAGTACAGTAGTTTATCTAACATTAAAACCCAAACAAAACTTGACCTAACCTGGTGTTGTGCCTGGTGTTGTTCTAGGTGTTCTTCCAGATGTTGTAGCTGGCGTTGTCACAGGTGTTGTTCCAGGTGTTGTTCCGGGTGTCGTTCCTGGAGATGTTCCAGGTGTTGTTGCAGGTGTTGTAGCCGGAGTGGTTCCTGGTGTTGTTCCTGGAGTTGTTCCTGAGAGAAAAAATCAAAAGCTATAAGTATTAATATAACATGTAACATGTACAATAACATGTACATTGACTGGATATATATTTGCTATACATATATTGAGCAACTGCGAACAATTAAAGCTTATAATTTATGTAATGTTTTATAGGAGGGATTAGACCATCCTGCAAGGTCACTGGACATGATAATAATCATAAAAATATAACTGGCATTTATAGTAGACTCCACATAATACACAACTTTATCACAGCGTTTTTTTAAAATAAATGACACATGATATTTAATTGAACTTCAAATAAGTACAGAAAGGAGATATGATATTACACATAAATAATCATCGCGATGGTACTACTACTAACTAATGTAACAATCACAAGAATTTAATTCAAAATGATGGTATGGATCATAATCATATTACCAATGATGAGGTTGTTGAAAATAACAATTATACTTCTACTACTATACTACTACTACTACTACTACTACTACTACTATTAATTAATAAATACAATAACAAATGATGATAAAAATGAGACAAAAAGCGATAAGATATTACCATTAATAATTGTATCATGAATATAGTTATAATATAGCAAACAAAAGCAACACTCATGACACCAATAATGACCACAATAATAACAATAATAGCGAAATAACGATAACAATAATAATGATAATCGTAATCGTAATCACAATCAAAATTGTTTAAAACAATGATGGTAAATATATTAATGATAGAAATAACATTGAAGTGAGTATAATTTATTGTTATGACCATCATAACCATTATATTACAGGGGCGGATCTAGCTTTTTGCTAAGGGGGATTTGACCCATTGACGATGCGGCAAAGCGAAATTTTTGGGGTGCTATTTTGAACCCACGTAAGTGATGTTTTCCTGGCATCTATACGTGTTTCTATGCACATCACATTTTTATTACCCCCCCCCCCCCCGTAGATCCGCCAATGTATTGTCATTATGATGATTATCATTAAGATAAGTCAGACATTTTCTTAGTTCAAACAACCTACCCTGTACAACAATAAACCCTATGCACGTCTTACTCAGCACCTCATCCGAAATCAAGACTGTGTCTGGATGGGTACCGACATCTAGCTTGCTACCAATGGCCATTGTAGGATCCACAGAAACTGCACCTCCGTGGTATCTGTACCCGGAAGTGGACTTTGTGACGTCACTGGCCTCTATGGAAGGGGTGTAAGAATATGTGGGCAGTCCTATGTCAGTGGCGACCGTTCTGCTCAGGTCTGGGCAATTCACTGGTAGCTCAGTCACTATACAAAGGAAGAAAAACAAATCGAGTTATTCGTTTACTTGGGAGCAAGTTACAGGGATGGTTTTGAAATAGAGGTCCGAGCTAGAAGAGTAGATAGAAGCTATTATCTTTTGGGGTCGTAGCTCATCGGGGGCTTAGGGCTCTTGTATTGATTTTCTACATTGGCCTCGCGAAATATTTGAAGGCTTGAAGGTTTTTTTTAAGGGGGTGGAGCTTCAGTTGCCCAGAACCCCCCCCCCCCCCCTCCAAAAAAACCCTTTAGAACTGCTACTTCAAATAAGGTCTAAAATTACATTGTATGCACAAACCATCTAGAATTCTAGATACTTACGCGTATTTTCCACGTAGAAAAGACATGTCGCTCTGTTGCCATGTAGGTCGACCGCGTACATCGTCACTGGGGTTTGTCCGGGCGGGAACAAATCTCCGTCTGCTCCTTTGGTTACGTTATAAGTAATCCCACTGGGATCAGGATTTGAATCCTCGTACGTGTACGAAACACCCACATTCAGTCCAAGAAAACTGTTCGGTAAAAAGGGCCTCGTTGTGACGTCATCACACGTCACATTCGGTGGAGTGGTGTCTGAATTCGAATTGAGAAGAACAAAAATTAATAATGAATTTTCCGGGGGCATAATAATGCCTTTATTTGTGTCCTAACAATAACATGTATATTGACTGGATATATATTTGCTATACATATATTGAGCAACTGCGAACAATTAAAGCTTATAATTTATGTAATGTTTTATAGGAGGGATTAGACCATCCTGCAAGGTCACTGGACATGATAATAATCATAAAAATATAACTGGCATTCATAGTAGACTCCACATAATACACAACTTTATCACAGCGTTTTTTTTAAATAAATGACACATGATATTTAATTGAACTTCAAATAAGTACAGAAAGGAGATATGATATATATAAATATATTCAAGATTTGTGTGCTTAGTTTACTTGATTATCAGTTGCTGTTTGGCATTGGAAATGACATTCAGAGAACCCAACTCCTTGATAGTACAGTAGTTTATCTAACATTAAAACCCAAACAAAACTTGACCTAACCTGGTGTTGTGCCTGGTGTTGTTCTAGGTGTTCTTCCAGATGTTGTAGCTGGCGTTGTCACAGGTGTTGTTCCAGGTGTTGTTCCGGGTGTCGTTCCTGGAGATGTTCCAGGTGTTGTTGCAGGTGTTGTAGCCGGAGTGGTTCCTGGTGTTGTTCCTGGAGTTGTTCCTGAGAGAAAAAATCAAAAGCTATAAGTATTAATATAACATGTAACATGTACAATAACATGTACATTGACTGGATATATAT
Organism: Strongylocentrotus purpuratus; assembly: GCF_000002235.5. Taxonomy (NCBI): domain Eukaryota; kingdom Metazoa; phylum Echinodermata; class Echinoidea; order Camarodonta; family Strongylocentrotidae; genus Strongylocentrotus; species Strongylocentrotus purpuratus. The sequence continues at coordinate 4,041,250 of NW_022145603.1, forward strand.
TTGCTATACATATATTGAGCAACTGCGAACAATTAAAGCTTATAATTTATGTAATGTTTTATAGGAGGGATTAGACCATCCTGCAAGGTCACTGGACATGATAATAATCATAAAAATATAACTGGCATTTATAGTAGACTCCACATAATACACAACTTTATCACAGCGTTTTTTTAAAAATAAATGACACATGATATTTAATTGAACTTCAAATAAGTACAGAAAGGAGATATGATATTACACATAAATAATCATCGCGATGGTACTACTACTAACTAATGTAACAATCACAAGAATTTAATTCAAAATGATGGTATGGATCATAATCATATTACCAATGATGAGGTTGTTGAAAATAACAATTATACTTCTACTACTATACTACTACTACTACTACTACTACTACTACTATTAATTAATAAATACAATAACAAATGATGATAAAAATGAGACAAAAAGCGATAAGATATTACCATTAATAATTGTATCATGAATATAGTTATAATATAGCAAACAAAAGCAACACTCATGACACCAATAATGACCACAATAATAACAATAATAGCGAAATAACGATAACAATAATAATGATAATCGTAATCGTAATCACAATCAAAATTGTTTAAAACAATGATGGTAAATATATTAATGATAGAAATAACATTGAAGTGAGTATAATTTATTGTTATGACCATCATAACCATTATATTACAGGGGCGGATCTAGCTTTTTGCTAAGGGGGATTTGACCCATTGACGATGCGGCAAAGCGAAATTTTTGGGGTGCTATTTTGAACCCACGTAAGTGATGTTTTCCTGGCATCTATACGTGTTTCTATGCACATCACATTTTTATTACCCCCCCCCCCCCCGTAGATCCGCCAATGTATTGTCATTATGATGATTATCATTAAGATAAGTCAGACATTTTCTTAGTTCAAACAACCTACCCTGTACAACAATAAACCCTATGCACGTCTTACTCAGCACCTCATCCGAAATCAAGACTGTGTCTGGATGGGTACCGACATCTAGCTTGCTACCAATGGCCATTGTAGGATCCACAGAAACTGCACCTCCGTGGTATCTGTACCCGGAAGTGGACTTTGTGACGTCACTGGCCTCTATGGAAGGGGTGTAAGAATATGTGGGCAGTCCTATGTCAGTGGCGACCGTTCTGCTCAGGTCTGGGCAATTCACTGGTAGCTCAGTCACTATACAAAGGAAGAAAAACAAATCGAGTTATTCGTTTACTTGGGAGCAAGTTACAGGGATGGTTTTGAAATAGAGGTCCGAGCTAGAAGAGTAGATAGAAGCTATTATCTTTTGGGGTCGTAGCTCATCGGGGGCTTAGGGCTCTTGTATTGATTTTCTACATTGGCCTCGCGAAATATTTGAAGGCTTGAAGGTTTTTTTTAAGGGGGTGGAGCTTCAGTTGCCCAGAACCCCCCCCCCCCCCTCCAAAAAAACCCTTTAGAACTGCTACTTCAAATAAGGTCTAAAATTACATTGTATGCACAAACCATCTAGAATTCTAGATACTTACGCGTATTTTCCACGTAGAAAAGACATGTCGCTCTGTTGCCATGTAGGTCGACCGCGTACATCGTCACTGGGGTTTGTCCGGGCGGGAACAAATCTCCGTCTGCTCCTTTGGTTACGTTATAAGTAATCCCACTGGGATCAGGATTTGAATCCTCGTACGTGTACGAAACACCCACATTCAGTCCAAGAAAACTGTTCGGTAAAAAGGGCCTCGTTGTGACGTCATCACACGTCACATTCGGTGGAGTGGTGTCTGAATTCGAATTGAGAAGAACAAAAATTAATAATGAATTTTCCGGGGGCATAATAATGCCTTTATTTGTGTCCTAACAATAACATGTATATTGACTGGATATATATTTGCTATACATATATTGAGCAACTGCGAACAATTAAAGCTTATAATTTATGTAATGTTTTATAGGAGGGATTAGACCATCCTGCAAGGTCACTGGACATGATAATAATCATAAAAATATAACTGGCATTCATAGTAGACTCCACATAATACACAACTTTATCACAGCGTTTTTTTTAAATAAATGACACATGATATTTAATTGAACTTCAAATAAGTACAGAAAGGAGATATGATATATATAAATATATTCAAGATTTGTGTGCTTAGTTTACTTGATTATCAGTTGCTGTTTGGCATTGGAAATGACATTCAGAGAACCCAACTCCTTGATAGTACAGTAGTTTATCTAACATTAAAACCCAAACAAAACTTGACCTAACCTGGTGTTGTGCCTGGTGTTGTTCTAGGTGTTCTTCCAGATGTTGTAGCTGGCGTTGTCACAGGTGTTGTTCCAGGTGTTGTTCCGGGTGTCGTTCCTGGAGATGTTCCAGGTGTTGTTGCAGGTGTTGTAGCCGGAGTGGTTCCTGGTGTTGTTCCTGGAGTTGTTCCTGAGAGAAAAAATCAAAAGCTATAAGTATTAATATAACATGTAACATGTACAATAACATGTACATTGACTGGATATATATTTGCTATACATATATTGAGCAACTGCGAACAATTAAAGCTTATAATTTATGTAATGTTTTATAGGAGGGATTAGACCATCCTGCAAGGTCACTGGACATGATAATAATCATAAAAATATAACTGGCATTTATAGTAGACTCCACATAATACACAACTTTATCACAGCGTTTTTTTAAAAATAAATGACACATGATATTTAATTGAACTTCAAATAAGTACAGAAAGGAGATATGATATTACACATAAATAATCATCGCGATGGTACTACTACTAACTAATGTAACAATCACAAGAATTTAATTCAAAATGATGGTATGGATCATAATCATATTACCAATGATGAGGTTGTTGAAAATAACAATTATACTTCTACTACTATACTACTACTACTACTACTACTACTACTATTAATTAATAAATACAATAACAAATGATGATAAAAATGAGACAAAAAGCGATAAGATATTACCATTAATAATTGTATCATGAATATAGTTATAATATAGCAAACAAAAGCAACACTCATGACACCAATAATGACCACAATAATAACAATAATAGCGAAATAACGATAACAATAATAATGATAATCGTAATCGTAATCACAATCAAAATTGTTTAAAACAATGATGGTAAATATATTAATGATAGAAATAACATTGAAGTGAGTATAATTTATTGTTATGACCATCATAACCATTATATTACAGGGGCGGATCTAGCTTTTTGCTAAGGGGGATTTGACCCATTGACGATGCGGCAAAGCGAAATTTTTGGGGTGCTATTTTGAACCCACGTAAGTGATGTTTTCCTGGCATCTATACGTGTTTCTATGCACATCACATTTTTATTACCCCCCCCCCCCCCGTAGATCCGCCAATGTATTGTCATTATGATGATTATCATTAAGATAAGTCAGACATTTTCTTAGTTCAAACAACCTACCCTGTACAACAATAAACCCTATGCACGTCTTACTCAGCACCTCATCCGAAATCAAGACTGTGTCTGGATGGGTACCGACATCTAGCTTGCTACCAATGGCCATTGTAGGATCCACAGAAACTGCACCTCCGTGGTATCTGTACCCGGAAGTGGACTTTGTGACGTCACTGGCCTCTATGGAAGGGGTGTAAGAATATGTGGGCAGTCCTATGTCAGTGGCGACCGTTCTGCTCAGGTCTGGGCAATTCACTGGTAGCTCAGTCACTATACAAAGGAAGAAAAACAAATCGAGTTATTCGTTTACTTGGGAGCAAGTTACAGGGATGGTTTTGAAATAGAGGTCCGAGCTAGAAGAGTAGATAGAAGCTATTATCTTTTGGGGTCGTAGCTCATCGGGGGCTTAGGGCTCTTGTATTGATTTTCTACATTGGCCTCGCGAAATATTTGAAGGCTTGAAGGTTTTTTTTAAGGGGGTGGAGCTTCAGTTGCCCAGAACCCCCCCCCCCCCCTCCAAAAAAACCCTTTAGAACTGCTACTTCAAATAAGGTCTAAAATTACATTGTATGCACAAACCATCTAGAATTCTAGATACTTACGCGTATTTTCCACGTAGAAAAGACATGTCGCTCTGTTGCCATGTAGGTCGACCGCGTACATCGTCACTGGGGTTTGTCCGGGCGGGAACAAATCTCCGTCTGCTCCTTTGGTTACGTTATAAGTAATCCCACTGGGATCAGGATTTGAATCCTCGTACGTGTACGAAACACCCACATTCAGTCCAAGAAAACTGTTCGGTAAAAAGGGCCTCGTTGTGACGTCATCACACGTCACATTCGGTGGAGTGGTGTCTGAATTCGAATTGAGAAGAACAAAAATTAATAATGAATTTTCCGGGGGCATAATAATGCCTTTATTTGTGTCCTAACAATAACATGTATATTGACTGGATATATATTTGCTATACATATATTGAGCAACTGCGAACAATTAAAGCTTATAATTTATGTAATGTTTTATAGGAGGGATTAGACCATCCTGCAAGGTCACTGGACATGATAATAATCATAAAAATATAACTGGCATTCATAGTAGACTCCACATAATACACAACTTTATCACAGCGTTTTTTTTAAATAAATGACACATGATATTTAATTGAACTTCAAATAAGTACAGAAAGGAGATATGATATATATAAATATATTCAAGATTTGTGTGCTTAGTTTACTTGATTATCAGTTGCTGTTTGGCATTGGAAATGACATTCAGAGAACCCAACTCCTTGATAGTACAGTAGTTTATCTAACATTAAAACCCAAACAAAACTTGACCTAACCTGGTGTTGTGCCTGGTGTTGTTCTAGGTGTTCTTCCAGATGTTGTAGCTGGCGTTGTCACAGGTGTTGTTCCAGGTGTTGTTCCGGGTGTCGTTCCTGGAGATGTTCCAGGTGTTGTTGCAGGTGTTGTAGCCGGAGTGGTTCCTGGTGTTGTTCCTGGAGTTGTTCCTGAGAGAAAAAATCAAAAGCTATAAGTATTAATATAACATGTAACATGTACAATAACATGTACATTGACTGGATATATATTTGCTATACATATATTGAGCAACTGCGAACAATTAAAGCTTATAATTTATGTAATGTTTTATAGGAGGGATTAGACCATCCTGCAAGGTCACTGGACATGATAATAATCATAAAAATATAACTGGCATTTATAGTAGACTCCACATAATACACAACTTTATCACAGCGTTTTTTTAAAAATAAATGACACATGATATTTAATTGAACTTCAAATAAGTACAGAAAGGAGATATGATATTACACATAAATAATCATCGCGATGGTACTACTACTAACTAATGTAACAATCACAAGAATTTAATTCAAAATGATGGTATGGATCATAATCATATTACCAATGATGAGGTTGTTGAAAATAACAATTATACTTCTACTACTATACTACTACTACTACTACTACTACTACTACTATTAATTAATAAATACAATAACAAATGATGATAAAAATGAGACAAAAAGCGATAAGATATTACCATTAATAATTGTATCATGAATATAGTTATAATATAGCAAACAAAAGCAACACTCATGACACCAATAATGACCACAATAATAACAATAATAGCGAAATAACGATAACAATAATAATGATAATCGTAATCGTAATCACAATCAAAATTGTTTAAAACAATGATGGTAAATATATTAATGATAGAAATAACATTGAAGTGAGTATAATTTATTGTTATGACCATCATAACCATTATATTACAGGGGCGGATCTAGCTTTTTGCTAAGGGGGATTTGACCCATTGACGATGCGGCAAAGCGAAATTTTTGGGGTGCTATTTTGAACCCACGTAAGTGATGTTTTCCTGGCATCTATACGTGTTTCTATGCACATCACATTTTTATTACCCCCCCCCCCCCCGTAGATCCGCCAATGTATTGTCATTATGATGATTATCATTAAGATAAGTCAGACATTTTCTTAGTTCAAACAACCTACCCTGTACAACAATAAACCCTATGCACGTCTTACTCAGCACCTCATCCGAAATCAAGACTGTGTCTGGATGGGTACCGACATCTAGCTTGCTACCAATGGCCATTGTAGGATCCACAGAAACTGCACCTCCGTGGTATCTGTACCCGGAAGTGGACTTTGTGACGTCACTGGCCTCTATGGAAGGGGTGTAAGAATATGTGGGCAGTCCTATGTCAGTGGCGACCGTTCTGCTCAGGTCTGGGCAATTCACTGGTAGCTCAGTCACTATACAAAGGAAGAAAAACAAATCGAGTTATTCGTTTACTTGGGAGCAAGTTACAGGGATGGTTTTGAAATAGAGGTCCGAGCTAGAAGAGTAGATAGAAGCTATTATCTTTTGGGGTCGTAGCTCATCGGGGGCTTAGGGCTCTTGTATTGATTTTCTACATTGGCCTCGCGAAATATTTGAAGGCTTGAAGGTTTTTTTTAAGGGGGTGGAGCTTCAGTTGCCCAGAACCCCCCCCCCCCCCCTCCAAAAAAACCCTTTAGAACTGCTACTTCAAATAAGGTCTAAAATTACATTGTATGCACAAACCATCTAGAATTCTAGATACTTACGCGTATTTTCCACGTAGAAAAGACATGTCGCTCTGTTGCCATGTAGGTCGACCGCGTACATCGTCACTGGGGTTTGTCCGGGCGGGAACAAATCTCCGTCTGCTCCTTTGGTTACGTTATAAGTAATCCCACTGGGATCAGGATTTGAATCCTCGTACGTGTACGAAACACCCACATTCAGTCCAAGAAAACTGTTCGGTAAAAAGGGCCTCGTTGTGACGTCATCACACGTCACATTCGGTGGAGTGGTGTCTGAATTCGAATTGAGAAGAACAAAAATTAATAATGAATTTTCCGGGGGCATAATAATGCCTTTATTTGTGTCCTAACAATAACATGTATATTGACTGGATATATATTTGCTATACATATATTGAGCAACTGCGAACAATTAAAGCTTATAATTTATGTAATGTTTTATAGGAGGGATTAGACCATCCTGCAAGGTCACTGGACATGATAATAATCATAAAAATATAACTGGCATTCATAGTAGACTCCACATAATACACAACTTTATCACAGCGTTTTTTTTAAATAAATGACACATGATATTTAATTGAACTTCAAATAAGTACAGAAAGGAGATATGATATATATAAATATATTCAAGATTTGTGTGCTTAGTTTACTTGATTATCAGTTGCTGTTTGGCATTGGAAATGACATTCAGAGAACCCAACTCCTTGATAGTACAGTAGTTTATCTAACATTAAAACCCAAACAAAACTTGACCTAACCTGGTGTTGTGCCTGGTGTTGTTCTAGGTGTTCTTCCAGATGTTGTAGCTGGCGTTGTCACAGGTGTTGTTCCAGGTGTTGTTCCGGGTGTCGTTCCTGGAGATGTTCCAGGTGTTGTTGCAGGTGTTGTAGCCGGAGTGGTTCCTGGTGTTGTTCCTGGAGTTGTTCCTGAGAGAAAAAATCAAAAGCTATAAGTATTAATATAACATGTAACATGTACAATAACATGTACATTGACTGGATATATATTTGCTATACATATATTGAGCAACTGCGAACAATTAAAGCTTATAATTTATGTAATGTTTTATAGGAGGGATTAGACCATCCTGCAAGGTCACTGGACATGATAATAATCATAAAAATATAACTGGCATTTATAGTAGACTCCACATAATACACAACTTTATCACAGCGTTTTTTTAAAAATAAATGACACATGATATTTAATTGAACTTCAAATAAGTACAGAAAGGAGATATGATATTACACATAAATAATCATCGCGATGGTACTACTACTAACTAATGTAACAATCACAAGAATTTAATTCAAAATGATGGTATGGATCATAATCATATTACCAATGATGAGGTTGTTGAAAATAACAATTATACTTCTACTACTATACTACTACTACTACTACTACTACTACTACTACTATTAATTAATAAATACAATAACAAATGATGATAAAAATGAGACAAAAAGCGATAAGATATTACCATTAATAATTGTATCATGAATATAGTTATAATATAGCAAACAAAAGCAACACTCATGACACCAATAATGACCACAATAATAACAATAATAGCGAAATAACGATAACAATAATAATGATAATCGTAATCGTAATCACAATCAAAATTGTTTAAAACAATGATGGTAAATATATTAATGATAGAAATAACATTGAAGTGAGTATAATTTATTGTTATGACCATCATAACCATTATATTACAGGGGCGGATCTAGCTTTTTGCTAAGGGGGATTTGACCCATTGACGATGCGGCAAAGCGAAATTTTTGGGGTGCTATTTTGAACCCACGTAAGTGATGTTTTCCTGGCATCTATACGTGTTTCTATGCACATCACATTTTTATTACCCCCCCCCCCCCCCGTAGATCCGCCAATGTATTGTCATTATGATGATTATCATTAAGATAAGTCAGACATTTTCTTAGTTCAAACAACCTACCCTGTACAACAATAAACCCTATGCACGTCTTACTCAGCACCTCATCCGAAATCAAGACTGTGTCTGGATGGGTACCGACATCTAGCTTGCTACCAATGGCCATTGTAGGATCCACAGAAACTGCACCTCCGTGGTATCTGTACCCGGAAGTGGACTTTGTGACGTCACTGGCCTCTATGGAAGGGGTGTAAGAATATGTGGGCAGTCCTATGTCAGTGGCGACCGTTCTGCTCAGGTCTGGGCAATTCACTGGTAGCTCAGTCACTATACAAAGGAAGAAAAACAAATCGAGTTATTCGTTTACTTGGGAGCAAGTTACAGGGATGGTTTTGAAATAGAGGTCCGAGCTAGAAGAGTAGATAGAAGCTATTATCTTTTGGGGTCGTAGCTCATCGGGGGCTTAGGGCTCTTGTATTGATTTTCTACATTGGCCTCGCGAAATATTTGAAGGCTTGAAGGTTTTTTTTAAGGGGGTGGAGCTTCAGTTGCCCAGAACCCCCCCCCCCCCCCTCCAAAAAAACCCTTTAGAACTGCTACTTCAAATAAGGTCTAAAATTACATTGTATGCACAAACCATCTAGAATTCTAGATACTTACGCGTATTTTCCACGTAGAAAAGACATGTCGCTCTGTTGCCATGTAGGTCGACCGCGTACATCGTCACTGGGGTTTGTCCGGGCGGGAACAAATCTCCGTCTGCTCCTTTGGTTACGTTATAAGTAATCCCACTGGGATCAGGATTTGAATCCTCGTACGTGTACGAAACACCCACATTCAGTCCAAGAAAACTGTTCGGTAAAAAGGGCCTCGTTGTGACGTCATCACACGTCACATTCGGTGGAGTGGTGTCTGAATTCGAATTGAGAAGAACAAAAATTAATAATGAATTTTCCGGGGGCATAATAATGCCTTTATTTGTGTCCTAACAATAACATGTATATTGACTGGATATATATTTGCTATACATATATTGAGCAACTGCGAACAATTAAAGCTTATAATTTATGTAATGTTTTATAGGAGGGATTAGACCATCCTGCAAGGTCACTGGACATGATAATAATCATAAAAATATAACTGGCATTCATAGTAGACTCCACATAATACACAACTTTATCACAGCGTTTTTTTTAAATAAATGACACATGATATTTAATTGAACTTCAAATAAGTACAGAAAGGAGATATGATATATATAAATATATTCAAGATTTGTGTGCTTAGTTTACTTGATTATCAGTTGCTGTTTGGCATTGGAAATGACATTCAGAGAACCCAACTCCTTGATAGTACAGTAGTTTATCTAACATTAAAACCCAAACAAAACTTGACCTAACCTGGTGTTGTGCCTGGTGTTGTTCTAGGTGTTCTTCCAGATGTTGTAGCTGGCGTTGTCACAGGTGTTGTTCCAGGTGTTGTTCCGGGTGTCGTTCCTGGAGATGTTCCAGGTGTTGTTGCAGGTGTTGTAGCCGGAGTGGTTCCTGGTGTTGTTCCTGGAGTTGTTCCTGAGAGAAAAAATCAAAAGCTATAAGTATTAATATAACATGTAACATGTACAATAACATGTACATTGACTGGATATATATTTGCTATACATATATTGAGCAACTGCGAACAATTAAAGCTTATAATTTATGTAATGTTTTATAGGAGGGATTAGACCATCCTGCAAGGTCACTGGACATGATAATAATCATAAAAATATAACTGGCATTTATAGTAGACTCCACATAATACACAACTTTATCACAGCGTTTTTTTAAAAATAAATGACACATGATATTTAATTGAACTTCAAATAAGTACAGAAAGGAGATATGATATTACACATAAATAATCATCGCGATGGTACTACTACTAACTAATGTAACAATCACAAGAATTTAATTCAAAATGATGGTATGGATCATAATCATATTACCAATGATGAGGTTGTTGAAAATAACAATTATACTTCTACTACTATACTACTACTACTACTACTACTACTACTACTATTAATTAATAAATACAATAACAAATGATGATAAAAATGAGACAAAAAGCGATAAGATATTACCATTAATAATTGTATCATGAATATAGTTATAATATAGCAAACAAAAGCAACACTCATGACACCAATAATGACCACAATAATAACAATAATAGCGAAATAACGATAACAATAATAATGATAATCGTAATCGTAATCACAATCAAAATTGTTTAAAACAATGATGGTAAATATATTAATGATAGAAATAACATTGAAGTGAGTATAATTTATTGTTATGACCATCATAACCATTATATTACAGGGGCGGATCTAGCTTTTTGCTAAGGGGGATTTGACCCATTGACGATGCGGCAAAGCGAAATTTTTGGGGTGCTATTTTGAACCCACGTAAGTGATGTTTTCCTGGCATCTATACGTGTTTCTATGCACATCACATTTTTATTACCCCCCCCCCCCCCCGTAGATCCGCCAATGTATTGTCATTATGATGATTATCATTAAGATAAGTCAGACATTTTCTTAGTTCAAACAACCTACCCTGTACAACAATAAACCCTATGCACGTCTTACTCAGCACCTCATCCGAAATCAAGACTGTGTCTGGATGGGTACCGACATCTAGCTTGCTACCAATGGCCATTGTAGGATCCACAGAAACTGCACCTCCGTGGTATCTGTACCCGGAAGTGGACTTTGTGACGTCACTGGCCTCTATGGAAGGGGTGTAAGAATATGTGGGCAGTCCTATGTCAGTGGCGACCGTTCTGCTCAGGTCTGGGCAATTCACTGGTAGCTCAGTCACTATACAAAGGAAGAAAAACAAATCGAGTTATTCGTTTACTTGGGAGCAAGTTACAGGGATGGTTTTGAAATAGAGGTCCGAGCTAGAAGAGTAGATAGAAGCTATTATCTTTTGGGGTCGTAGCTCATCGGGGGCTTAGGGCTCTTGTATTGATTTTCTACATTGGCCTCGCGAAATATTTGAAGGCTTGAAGGTTTTTTTTAAGGGGGTGGAGCTTCAGTTGCCCAGAACCCCCCCCCCCCCCTCCAAAAAAACCCTTTAGAACTGCTACTTCAAATAAGGTCTAAAATTACATTGTATGCACAAACCATCTAGAATTCTAGATACTTACGCGTATTTTCCACGTAGAAAAGACATGTCGCTCTGTTGCCATGTAGGTCGACCGCGTACATCGTCACTGGGGTTTGTCCGGGCGGGAACAAATCTCCGTCTGCTCCTTTGGTTACGTTATAAGTAATCCCACTGGGATCAGGATTTGAATCCTCGTACGTGTACGAAACACCCACATTCAGTCCAAGAAAACTGTTCGGTAAAAAGGGCCTCGTTGTGACGTCATCACACGTCACATTCGGTGGAGTGGTGTCTGAATTCGAATTGAGAAGAACAAAAATTAATAATGAATTTTCCGGGGGCATAATAATGCCTTTATTTGTGTCCTAACAATAACATGTATATTGACTGGATATATATTTGCTATACATATATTGAGCAACTGCGAACAATTAAAGCTTATAATTTATGTAATGTTTTATAGGAGGGATTAGACCATCCTGCAAGGTCACTGGACATGATAATAATCATAAAAATATAACTGGCATTCATAGTAGACTCCACATAATACACAACTTTATCACAGCGTTTTTTTTAAATAAATGACACATGATATTTAATTGAACTTCAAATAAGTACAGAAAGGAGATATGATATATATAAATATATTCAAGATTTGTGTGCTTAGTTTACTTGATTATCAGTTGCTGTTTGGCATTGGAAATGACATTCAGAGAACCCAACTCCTTGATAGTACAGTAGTTTATCTAACATTAAAACCCAAACAAAACTTGACCTAACCTGGTGTTGTGCCTGGTGTTGTTCTAGGTGTTCTTCCAGATGTTGTAGCTGGCGTTGTCACAGGTGTTGTTCCAGGTGTTGTTCCGGGTGTCGTTCCTGGAGATGTTCCAGGTGTTGTTGCAGGTGTTGTAGCCGGAGTGGTTCCTGGTGTTGTTCCTGGAGTTGTTCCTGAGAGAAAAAATCAAAAGCTATAAGTATTAATATAACATGTAACATGTACAATAACATGTACATTGACTGGATATATATTTGCTATACATATATTGAGCAACTGCGAACAATTAAAGCTTATAATTTATGTAATGTTTTATAGGAGGGATTAGACCATCCTGCAAGGTCACTGGACATGATAATAATCATAAAAATATAACTGGCATTTATAGTAGACTCCACATAATACACAACTTTATCACAGCGTTTTTTTAAAAATAAATGACACATGATATTTAATTGAACTTCAAATAAGTACAGAAAGGAGATATGATATTACACATAAATAATCATCGCGATGGTACTACTACTAACTAATGTAACAATCACAAGAATTTAATTCAAAATGATGGTATGGATCATAATCATATTACCAATGATGAGGTTGTTGAAAATAACAATTATACTTCTACTACTATACTACTACTACTACTACTACTACTACTACTACTTAATTAATAAATACAATAACAAATGATGATAAAAATGAGACAAAAAGCGATAAGATATTACCATTAATAATTGTATCATGAATATAGTTATAATATAGCAAACAAAAGCAACACTCATGACACCAATAATGACCACAATAATAACAATAATAGCGAAATAACGATAACAATAATAATGATAATCGTAATCGTAATCACAATCAAAATTGTTTAAAACAATGATGGTAAATATATTAATGATAGAAATAACATTGAAGTGAGTATAATTTATTGTTATGACCATCATAACCATTATATTACAGGGGCGGATCTAGCTTTTTGCTAAGGGGGATTTGACCCATTGACGATGCGGCAAAGCGAAATTTTTGGGGTGCTATTTTGAACCCACGTAAGTGATGTTTTCCTGGCATCTATACGTGTTTCTATGCACATCACATTTTTATTACCCCCCCCCCCCCGTAGATCCGCCAATGTATTGTCATTATGATGATTATCATTAAGATAAGTCAGACATTTTCTTAGTTCAAACAACCTACCCTGTACAACAATAAACCCTATGCACGTCTTACTCAGCACCTCATCCGAAATCAAGACTGTGTCTGGATGGGTACCGACATCTAGCTTGCTACCAATGGCCATTGTAGGATCCACAGAAACTGCACCTCCGTGGTATCTGTACCCGGAAGTGGACTTTGTGACGTCACTGGCCTCTATGGAAGGGGTGTAAGAATATGTGGGCAGTCCTATGTCAGTGGCGACCGTTCTGCTCAGGTCTGGGCAATTCACTGGTAGCTCAGTCACTATACAAAGGAAGAAAAACAAATCGAGTTATTCGTTTACTTGGGAGCAAGTTACAGGGATGGTTTTGAAATAGAGGTCCGAGCTAGAAGAGTAGATAGAAGCTATTATCTTTTGGGGTCGTAGCTCATCGGGGGCTTAGGGCTCTTGTATTGATTTTCTACATTGGCCTCGCGAAATATTTGAAGGCTTGAAGGTTTTTTTTAAGGGGGTGGAGCTTCAGTTGCCCAGAACCCCCCCCCCCCCCCTCCAAAAAAACCCTTTAGAACTGCTACTTCAAATAAGGTCTAAAATTACATTGTATGCACAAACCATCTAGAATTCTAGATACTTACGCGTATTTTCCACGTAGAAAAGACATGTCGCTCTGTTGCCATGTAGGTCGACCGCGTACATCGTCACTGGGGTTTGTCCGGGCGGGAACAAATCTCCGTCTGCTCCTTTGGTTACGTTATAAGTAATCCCACTGGGATCAGGATTTGAATCCTCGTACGTGTACGAAACACCCACATTCAGTCCAAGAAAACTGTTCGGTAAAAAGGGCCTCGTTGTGACGTCATCACACGTCACATTCGGTGGAGTGGTGTCTGAATTCGAATTGAGAAGAACAAAAATTAATAATGAATTTTCCGGGGGCATAATAATGCCTTTATTTGTGTCCTAACAATAACATGTATATTGACTGGATATATATTTGCTATACATATATTGAGCAACTGCGAACAATTAAAGCTTATAATTTATGTAATGTTTTATAGGAGGGATTAGACCATCCTGCAAGGTCACTGGACATGATAATAATCATAAAAATATAACTGGCATTCATAGTAGACTCCACATAATACACAACTTTATCACAGCGTTTTTTTTAAATAAATGACACATGATATTTAATTGAACTTCAAATAAGTACAGAAAGGAGATATGATATATATAAATATATTCAAGATTTGTGTGCTTAGTTTACTTGATTATCAGTTGCTGTTTGGCATTGGAAATGACATTCAGAGAACCCAACTCCTTGATAGTACAGTAGTTTATCTAACATTAAAACCCAAACAAAACTTGACCTAACCTGGTGTTGTGCCTGGTGTTGTTCTAGGTGTTCTTCCAGATGTTGTAGCTGGCGTTGTCACAGGTGTTGTTCCAGGTGTTGTTCCGGGTGTCGTTCCTGGAGATGTTCCAGGTGTTGTTGCAGGTGTTGTAGCCGGAGTGGTTCCTGGTGTTGTTCCTGGAGTTGTTCCTGAGAGAAAAAATCAAAAGCTATAAGTATTAATATAACATGTAACATGTACAATAACATGTACATTGACTGGATATATATTTGCTATACATATATTGAGCAACTGCGAACAATTAAAGCTTATAATTTATGTAATGTTTTATAGGAGGGATTAGACCATCCTGCAAGGTCACTGGACATGATAATAATCATAAAAATATAACTGGCATTTATAGTAGACTCCACATAATACACAACTTTATCACAGCGTTTTTTTAAAAATAAATGACACATGATATTTAATTGAACTTCAAATAAGTACAGAAAGGAGATATGATATTACACATAAATAATCATCGCGATGGTACTACTACTAACTAATGTAACAATCACAAGAATTTAATTCAAAATGATGGTATGGATCATAATCATATTACCAATGATGAGGTTGTTGAAAATAACAATTATACTTCTACTACTATACTACTACTACTACTACTACTACTACTACTATACTATTAATAATATACAATAACAAATGATGATAAAAATGAGACAAAAAGCGATAAGATATTACCATTAATAATTGTATCATGAATATAGTTATAATATAGCAAACAAAAGCAACACTCATGACACCAATAATGACCACAATAATAACAATAATAGCGAAATAACGATAACAATAATAATGATAATCGTAATCGTAATCACAATCAAAATTGTTTAAAACAATGATGGTAAATATATTAATGATAGAAATAACATTGAAGTGAGTATAATTTATTGTTATGACCATCATAACCATTATATTACAGGGGCGGATCTAGCTTTTTGCTAAGGGGGATTTGACCCATTGACGATGCGGCAAAGCGAAATTTTTGGGGTGCTATTTTGAACCCACGTAAGTGATGTTTTCCTGGCATCTATACGTGTTTCTATGCACATCACATTTTTATTACCCCCCCCCCCCCCCGTAGATCCGCCAATGTATTGTCATTATGATGATTATCATTAAGATAAGTCAGACATTTTCTTAGTTCAAACAACCTACCCTGTACAACAATAAACCCTATGCACGTCTTACTCAGCACCTCATCCGAAATCAAGACTGTGTCTGGATGGGTACCGACATCTAGCTTGCTACCAATGGCCATTGTAGGATCCACAGAAACTGCACCTCCGTGGTATCTGTACCCGGAAGTGGACTTTGTGACGTCACTGGCCTCTATGGAAGGGGTGTAAGAATATGTGGGCAGTCCTATGTCAGTGGCGACCGTTCTGCTCAGGTCTGGGCAATTCACTGGTAGCTCAGTCACTATACAAAGGAAGAAAAACAAATCGAGTTATTCGTTTACTTGGGAGCAAGTTACAGGGATGGTTTTGAAATAGAGGTCCGAGCTAGAAGAGTAGATAGAAGCTATTATCTTTTGGGGTCGTAGCTCATCGGGGGCTTAGGGCTCTTGTATTGATTTTCTACATTGGCCTCGCGAAATATTTGAAGGCTTGAAGGTTTTTTTTAAGGGGGTGGAGCTTCAGTTGCCCAGAACCCCCCCCCCCCCCCTCCAAAAAAACCCTTTAGAACTGCTACTTCAAATAAGGTCTAAAATTACATTGTATGCACAAACCATCTAGAATTCTAGATACTTACGCGTATTTTCCACGTAGAAAAGACATGTCGCTCTGTTGCCATGTAGGTCGACCGCGTACATCGTCACTGGGGTTTGTCCGGGCGGGAACAAATCTCCGTCTGCTCCTTTGGTTACGTTATAAGTAATCCCACTGGGATCAGGATTTGAATCCTCGTACGTGTACGAAACACCCACATTCAGTCCAAGAAAACTGTTCGGTAAAAAGGGCCTCGTTGTGACGTCATCACACGTCACATTCGGTGGAGTGGTGTCTGAATTCGAATTGAGAAGAACAAAAATTAATAATGAATTTTCCGGGGGCATAATAATGCCTTTATTTGTGTCCTAACAATAACATGTATATTGACTGGATATATATTTGCTATACATATATTGAGCAACTGCGAACAATTAAAGCTTATAATTTATGTAATGTTTTATAGGAGGGATTAGACCATCCTGCAAGGTCACTGGACATGATAATAATCATAAAAATATAACTGGCATTCATAGTAGACTCCACATAATACACAACTTTATCACAGCGTTTTTTTTAAATAAATGACACATGATATTTAATTGAACTTCAAATAAGTACAGAAAGGAGATATGATATATATAAATATATTCAAGATTTGTGTGCTTAGTTTACTTGATTATCAGTTGCTGTTTGGCATTGGAAATGACATTCAGAGAACCCAACTCCTTGATAGTACAGTAGTTTATCTAACATTAAAACCCAAACAAAACTTGACCTAACCTGGTGTTGTGCCTGGTGTTGTTCTAGGTGTTCTTCCAGATGTTGTAGCTGGCGTTGTCACAGGTGTTGTTCCAGGTGTTGTTCCGGGTGTCGTTCCTGGAGATGTTCCAGGTGTTGTTGCAGGTGTTGTAGCCGGAGTGGTTCCTGGTGTTGTTCCTGGAGTTGTTCCTGAGAGAAAAAATCAAAAGCTATAAGTATTAATATAACATGTAACATGTACAATAACATGTACATTGACTGGATATATATTTGCTATACATATATTGAGCAACTGCGAACAATTAAAGCTTATAATTTATGTAATGTTTTATAGGAGGGATTAGACCATCCTGCAAGGTCACTGGACATGATAATAATCATAAAAATATAACTGGCATTTATAGTAGACTCCACATAATACACAACTTTATCACAGCGTTTTTTTAAAAATAAATGACACATGATATTTAATTGAACTTCAAATAAGTACAGAAAGGAGATATGATATTACACATAAATAATCATCGCGATGGTACTACTACTAACTAATGTAACAATCACAAGAATTTAATTCAAAATGATGGTATGGATCATAATCATATTACCAATGATGAGGTTGTTGAAAATAACAATTATACTTCTACTACTATACTACTACTACTACTACTACTACTACTACTACTAAATTAATAAATACAATAACAAATGATGATAAAAATGAGACAAAAAGCGATAAGATATTACCATTAATAATTGTATCATGAATATAGTTATAATATAGCAAACAAAAGCAACACTCATGACACCAATAATGACCACAATAATAACAATAATAGCGAAATAACGATAACAATAATAATGATAATCGTAATCGTAATCACAATCAAAATTGTTTAAAACAATGATGGTAAATATATTAATGATAGAAATAACATTGAAGTGAGTATAATTTATTGTTATGACCATCATAACCATTATATTACAGGGGCGGATCTAGCTTTTTGCTAAGGGGGATTTGACCCATTGACGATGCGGCAAAGCGAAATTTTTGGGGTGCTATTTTGAACCCACGTAAGTGATGTTTTCCTGGCATCTATACGTGTTTCTATGCACATCACATTTTTATTACCCCCCCCCCCCCCCGTAGATCCGCCAATGTATTGTCATTATGATGATTATCATTAAGATAAGTCAGACATTTTCTTAGTTCAAACAACCTACCCTGTACAACAATAAACCCTATGCACGTCTTACTCAGCACCTCATCCGAAATCAAGACTGTGTCTGGATGGGTACCGACATCTAGCTTGCTACCAATGGCCATTGTAGGATCCACAGAAACTGCACCTCCGTGGTATCTGTACCCGGAAGTGGACTTTGTGACGTCACTGGCCTCTATGGAAGGGGTGTAAGAATATGTGGGCAGTCCTATGTCAGTGGCGACCGTTCTGCTCAGGTCTGGGCAATTCACTGGTAGCTCAGTCACTATACAAAGGAAGAAAAACAAATCGAGTTATTCGTTTACTTGGGAGCAAGTTACAGGGATGGTTTTGAAATAGAGGTCCGAGCTAGAAGAGTAGATAGAAGCTATTATCTTTTGGGGTCGTAGCTCATCGGGGGCTTAGGGCTCTTGTATTGATTTTCTACATTGGCCTCGCGAAATATTTGAAGGCTTGAAGGTTTTTTTTAAGGGGGTGGAGCTTCAGTTGCCCAGAACCCCCCCCCCCCCCCTCCAAAAAAACCCTTTAGAACTGCTACTTCAAATAAGGTCTAAAATTACATTGTATGCACAAACCATCTAGAATTCTAGATACTTACGCGTATTTTCCACGTAGAAAAGACATGTCGCTCTGTTGCCATGTAGGTCGACCGCGTACATCGTCACTGGGGTTTGTCCGGGCGGGAACAAATCTCCGTCTGCTCCTTTGGTTACGTTATAAGTAATCCCACTGGGATCAGGATTTGAATCCTCGTACGTGTACGAAACACCCACATTCAGTCCAAGAAAACTGTTCGGTAAAAAGGGCCTCGTTGTGACGTCATCACACGTCACATTCGGTGGAGTGGTGTCTGAATTCGAATTGAGAAGAACAAAAATTAATAATGAATTTTCCGGGGGCATAATAATGCCTTTATTTGTGTCCTAACAATAACATGTATATTGACTGGATATATATTTGCTATACATATATTGAGCAACTGCGAACAATTAAAGCTTATAATTTATGTAATGTTTTATAGGAGGGATTAGACCATCCTGCAAGGTCACTGGACATGATAATAATCATAAAAATATAACTGGCATTCATAGTAGACTCCACATAATACACAACTTTATCACAGCGTTTTTTTTAAATAAATGACACATGATATTTAATTGAACTTCAAATAAGTACAGAAAGGAGATATGATATATATAAATATATTCAAGATTTGTGTGCTTAGTTTACTTGATTATCAGTTGCTGTTTGGCATTGGAAATGACATTCAGAGAACCCAACTCCTTGATAGTACAGTAGTTTATCTAACATTAAAACCCAAACAAAACTTGACCTAACCTGGTGTTGTGCCTGGTGTTGTTCTAGGTGTTCTTCCAGATGTTGTAGCTGGCGTTGTCACAGGTGTTGTTCCAGGTGTTGTTCCGGGTGTCGTTCCTGGAGATGTTCCAGGTGTTGTTGCAGGTGTTGTAGCCGGAGTGGTTCCTGGTGTTGTTCCTGGAGTTGTTCCTGAGAGAAAAAATCAAAAGCTATAAGTATTAATATAACATGTAACATGTACAATAACATGTACATTGACTGGATATATATTTGCTATACATATATTGAGCAACTGCGAACAATTAAAGCTTATAATTTATGTAATGTTTTATAGGAGGGATTAGACCATCCTGCAAGGTCACTGGACATGATAATAATCATAAAAATATAACTGGCATTTATAGTAGACTCCACATAATACACAACTTTATCACAGCGTTTTTTTAAAAATAAATGACACATGATATTTAATTGAACTTCAAATAAGTACAGAAAGGAGATATGATATTACACATAAATAATCATCGCGATGGTACTACTACTAACTAATGTAACAATCACAAGAATTTAATTCAAAATGATGGTATGGATCATAATCATATTACCAATGATGAGGTTGTTGAAAATAACAATTATACTTCTACTACTATACTACTACTACTACTACTACTACTACTACTACTAAATTAATAAATACAATAACAAATGATGATAAAAATGAGACAAAAAGCGATAAGATATTACCATTAATAATTGTATCATGAATATAGTTATAATATAGCAAACAAAAGCAACACTCATGACACCAATAATGACCACAATAATAACAATAATAGCGAAATAACGATAACAATAATAATGATAATCGTAATCGTAATCACAATCAAAATTGTTTAAAACAATGATGGTAAATATATTAATGATAGAAATAACATTGAAGTGAGTATAATTTATTGTTATGACCATCATAACCATTATATTACAGGGGCGGATCTAGCTTTTTGCTAAGGGGGATTTGACCCATTGACGATGCGGCAAAGCGAAATTTTTGGGGTGCTATTTTGAACCCACGTAAGTGATGTTTTCCTGGCATCTATACGTGTTTCTATGCACATCACATTTTTATTACCCCCCCCCCCCCCCGTAGATCCGCCAATGTATTGTCATTATGATGATTATCATTAAGATAAGTCAGACATTTTCTTAGTTCAAACAACCTACCCTGTACAACAATAAACCCTATGCACGTCTTACTCAGCACCTCATCCGAAATCAAGACTGTGTCTGGATGGGTACCGACATCTAGCTTGCTACCAATGGCCATTGTAGGATCCACAGAAACTGCACCTCCGTGGTATCTGTACCCGGAAGTGGACTTTGTGACGTCACTGGCCTCTATGGAAGGGGTGTAAGAATATGTGGGCAGTCCTATGTCAGTGGCGACCGTTCTGCTCAGGTCTGGGCAATTCACTGGTAGCTCAGTCACTATACAAAGGAAGAAAAACAAATCGAGTTATTCGTTTACTTGGGAGCAAGTTACAGGGATGGTTTTGAAATAGAGGTCCGAGCTAGAAGAGTAGATAGAAGCTATTATCTTTTGGGGTCGTAGCTCATCGGGGGCTTAGGGCTCTTGTATTGATTTTCTACATTGGCCTCGCGAAATATTTGAAGGCTTGAAGGTTTTTTTTAAGGGGGTGGAGCTTCAGTTGCCCAGAACCCCCCCCCCCCCTCCAAAAAAACCCTTTAGAACTGCTACTTCAAATAAGGTCTAAAATTACATTGTATGCACAAACCATCTAGAATTCTAGATACTTACGCGTATTTTCCACGTAGAAAAGACATGTCGCTCTGTTGCCATGTAGGTCGACCGCGTACATCGTCACTGGGGTTTGTCCGGGCGGGAACAAATCTCCGTCTGCTCCTTTGGTTACGTTATAAGTAATCCCACTGGGATCAGGATTTGAATCCTCGTACGTGTACGAAACACCCACATTCAGTCCAAGAAAACTGTTCGGTAAAAAGGGCCTCGTTGTGACGTCATCACACGTCACATTCGGTGGAGTGGTGTCTGAATTCGAATTGAGAAGAACAAAAATTAATAATGAATTTTCCGGGGGCATAATAATGCCTTTATTTGTGTCCTAACAATAACATGTATATTGACTGGATATATATTTGCTATACATATATTGAGCAACTGCGAACAATTAAAGCTTATAATTTATGTAATGTTTTATAGGAGGGATTAGACCATCCTGCAAGGTCACTGGACATGATAATAATCATAAAAATATAACTGGCATTCATAGTAGACTCCACATAATACACAACTTTATCACAGCGTTTTTTTTAAATAAATGACACATGATATTTAATTGAACTTCAAATAAGTACAGAAAGGAGATATGATATATATAAATATATTCAAGATTTGTGTGCTTAGTTTACTTGATTATCAGTTGCTGTTTGGCATTGGAAATGACATTCAGAGAACCCAACTCCTTGATAGTACAGTAGTTTATCTAACATTAAAACCCAAACAAAACTTGACCTAACCTGGTGTTGTGCCTGGTGTTGTTCTAGGTGTTCTTCCAGATGTTGTAGCTGGCGTTGTCACAGGTGTTGTTCCAGGTGTTGTTCCGGGTGTCGTTCCTGGAGATGTTCCAGGTGTTGTTGCAGGTGTTGTAGCCGGAGTGGTTCCTGGTGTTGTTCCTGGAGTTGTTCCTGAGAGAAAAAATCAAAAGCTATAAGTATTAATATAACATGTAACATGTACAATAACATGTACATTGACTGGATATATATTTGCTATACATATATTGAGCAACTGCGAACAATTAAAGCTTATAATTTATGTAATGTTTTATAGGAGGGATTAGACCATCCTGCAAGGTCACTGGACATGATAATAATCATAAAAATATAACTGGCATTTATAGTAGACTCCACATAATACACAACTTTATCACAGCGTTTTTTTAAAAATAAATGACACATGATATTTAATTGAACTTCAAATAAGTACAGAAAGGAGATATGATATTACACATAAATAATCATCGCGATGGTACTACTACTAACTAATGTAACAATCACAAGAATTTAATTCAAAATGATGGTATGGATCATAATCATATTACCAATGATGAGGTTGTTGAAAATAACAATTATACTTCTACTACTATACTACTACTACTACTACTACTACTACTACTACTATAATTAATAAATACAATAACAAATGATGATAAAAATGAGACAAAAAGCGATAAGATATTACCATTAATAATTGTATCATGAATATAGTTATAATATAGCAAACAAAAGCAACACTCATGACACCAATAATGACCACAATAATAACAATAATAGCGAAATAACGATAACAATAATAATGATAATCGTAATCGTAATCACAATCAAAATTGTTTAAAACAATGATGGTAAATATATTAATGATAGAAATAACATTGAAGTGAGTATAATTTATTGTTATGACCATCATAACCATTATATTACAGGGGCGGATCTAGCTTTTTGCTAAGGGGGATTTGACCCATTGACGATGCGGCAAAGCGAAATTTTTGGGGTGCTATTTTGAACCCACGTAAGTGATGTTTTCCTGGCATCTATACGTGTTTCTATGCACATCACATTTTTATTACCCCCCCCCCCCCCGTAGATCCGCCAATGTATTGTCATTATGATGATTATCATTAAGATAAGTCAGACATTTTCTTAGTTCAAACAACCTACCCTGTACAACAATAAACCCTATGCACGTCTTACTCAGCACCTCATCCGAAATCAAGACTGTGTCTGGATGGGTACCGACATCTAGCTTGCTACCAATGGCCATTGTAGGATCCACAGAAACTGCACCTCCGTGGTATCTGTACCCGGAAGTGGACTTTGTGACGTCACTGGCCTCTATGGAAGGGGTGTAAGAATATGTGGGCAGTCCTATGTCAGTGGCGACCGTTCTGCTCAGGTCTGGGCAATTCACTGGTAGCTCAGTCACTATACAAAGGAAGAAAAACAAATCGAGTTATTCGTTTACTTGGGAGCAAGTTACAGGGATGGTTTTGAAATAGAGGTCCGAGCTAGAAGAGTAGATAGAAGCTATTATCTTTTGGGGTCGTAGCTCATCGGGGGCTTAGGGCTCTTGTATTGATTTTCTACATTGGCCTCGCGAAATATTTGAAGGCTTGAAGGTTTTTTTTAAGGGGGTGGAGCTTCAGTTGCCCAGAACCCCCCCCCCCCCCTCCAAAAAAACCCTTTAGAACTGCTACTTCAAATAAGGTCTAAAATTACATTGTATGCACAAACCATCTAGAATTCTAGATACTTACGCGTATTTTCCACGTAGAAAAGACATGTCGCTCTGTTGCCATGTAGGTCGACCGCGTACATCGTCACTGGGGTTTGTCCGGGCGGGAACAAATCTCCGTCTGCTCCTTTGGTTACGTTATAAGTAATCCCACTGGGATCAGGATTTGAATCCTCGTACGTGTACGAAACACCCACATTCAGTCCAAGAAAACTGTTCGGTAAAAAGGGCCTCGTTGTGACGTCATCACACGTCACATTCGGTGGAGTGGTGTCTGAATTCGAATTGAGAAGAACAAAAATTAATAATGAATTTTCCGGGGGCATAATAATGCCTTTATTTGTGTCCTAACAATAACATGTATATTGACTGGATATATATTTGCTATACATATATTGAGCAACTGCGAACAATTAAAGCTTATAATTTATGTAATGTTTTATAGGAGGGATTAGACCATCCTGCAAGGTCACTGGACATGATAATAATCATAAAAATATAACTGGCATTCATAGTAGACTCCACATAATACACAACTTTATCACAGCGTTTTTTTTAAATAAATGACACATGATATTTAATTGAACTTCAAATAAGTACAGAAAGGAGATATGATATATATAAATATATTCAAGATTTGTGTGCTTAGTTTACTTGATTATCAGTTGCTGTTTGGCATTGGAAATGACATTCAGAGAACCCAACTCCTTGATAGTACAGTAGTTTATCTAACATTAAAACCCAAACAAAACTTGACCTAACCTGGTGTTGTGCCTGGTGTTGTTCTAGGTGTTCTTCCAGATGTTGTAGCTGGCGTTGTCACAGGTGTTGTTCCAGGTGTTGTTCCGGGTGTCGTTCCTGGAGATGTTCCAGGTGTTGTTGCAGGTGTTGTAGCCGGAGTGGTTCCTGGTGTTGTTCCTGGAGTTGTTCCTGAGAGAAAAAATCAAAAGCTATAAGTATTAATATAACATGTAACATGTACAATAACATGTACATTGACTGGATATATATTTGCTATACATATATTGAGCAACTGCGAACAATTAAAGCTTATAATTTATGTAATGTTTTATAGGAGGGATTAGACCATCCTGCAAGGTCACTGGACATGATAATAATCATAAAAATATAACTGGCATTTATAGTAGACTCCACATAATACACAACTTTATCACAGCGTTTTTTTAAAAATAAATGACACATGATATTTAATTGAACTTCAAATAAGTACAGAAAGGAGATATGATATTACACATAAATAATCATCGCGATGGTACTACTACTAACTAATGTAACAATCACAAGAATTTAATTCAAAATGATGGTATGGATCATAATCATATTACCAATGATGAGGTTGTTGAAAATAACAATTATACTTCTACTACTATACTACTACTACTACTACTACTACTACTATTAATTAATAAATACAATAACAAATGATGATAAAAATGAGACAAAAAGCGATAAGATATTACCATTAATAATTGTATCAT
The DNA here is from genome assembly GCF_000002235.5 of Strongylocentrotus purpuratus. NCBI lineage: Eukaryota > Metazoa > Echinodermata > Echinoidea > Camarodonta > Strongylocentrotidae > Strongylocentrotus > Strongylocentrotus purpuratus. The sequence goes on from NW_022145603.1 coordinate 4,067,093, forward strand.
GAATATAGTTATAATATAGCAAACAAAAGCAACACTCATGACACCAATAATGACCACAATAATAACAATAATAGCGAAATAACGATAACAATAATAATGATAATCGTAATCGTAATCACAATCAAAATTGTTTAAAACAATGATGGTAAATATATTAATGATAGAAATAACATTGAAGTGAGTATAATTTATTGTTATGACCATCATAACCATTATATTACAGGGGCGGATCTAGCTTTTTGCTAAGGGGGATTTGACCCATTGACGATGCGGCAAAGCGAAATTTTTGGGGTGCTATTTTGAACCCACGTAAGTGATGTTTTCCTGGCATCTATACGTGTTTCTATGCACATCACATTTTTATTACCCCCCCCCCCCCCCCGTAGATCCGCCAATGTATTGTCATTATGATGATTATCATTAAGATAAGTCAGACATTTTCTTAGTTCAAACAACCTACCCTGTACAACAATAAACCCTATGCACGTCTTACTCAGCACCTCATCCGAAATCAAGACTGTGTCTGGATGGGTACCGACATCTAGCTTGCTACCAATGGCCATTGTAGGATCCACAGAAACTGCACCTCCGTGGTATCTGTACCCGGAAGTGGACTTTGTGACGTCACTGGCCTCTATGGAAGGGGTGTAAGAATATGTGGGCAGTCCTATGTCAGTGGCGACCGTTCTGCTCAGGTCTGGGCAATTCACTGGTAGCTCAGTCACTATACAAAGGAAGAAAAACAAATCGAGTTATTCGTTTACTTGGGAGCAAGTTACAGGGATGGTTTTGAAATAGAGGTCCGAGCTAGAAGAGTAGATAGAAGCTATTATCTTTTGGGGTCGTAGCTCATCGGGGGCTTAGGGCTCTTGTATTGATTTTCTACATTGGCCTCGCGAAATATTTGAAGGCTTGAAGGTTTTTTTTAAGGGGGTGGAGCTTCAGTTGCCCAGAACCCCCCCCCCCCCCCTCCAAAAAAACCCTTTAGAACTGCTACTTCAAATAAGGTCTAAAATTACATTGTATGCACAAACCATCTAGAATTCTAGATACTTACGCGTATTTTCCACGTAGAAAAGACATGTCGCTCTGTTGCCATGTAGGTCGACCGCGTACATCGTCACTGGGGTTTGTCCGGGCGGGAACAAATCTCCGTCTGCTCCTTTGGTTACGTTATAAGTAATCCCACTGGGATCAGGATTTGAATCCTCGTACGTGTACGAAACACCCACATTCAGTCCAAGAAAACTGTTCGGTAAAAAGGGCCTCGTTGTGACGTCATCACACGTCACATTCGGTGGAGTGGTGTCTGAATTCGAATTGAGAAGAACAAAAATTAACTAGACTTTATTTCGTCACTTTGACGAATTAGGTGATACGTATGCTCATGTGTAACATAACGAAGAACACATTTTCACGATTTCATCTTTCGTTTACTACTCCCATTATGGTCTATCCATGAGTCAAGTTTCAACTGTAGGGCAGAGGGAGACAGACCAAGATAATAATAGGGAGACAAGGCAAGAGAGAGAGAGAGAGGATGAAAGAAAAGAGAGATAGATAGATGCAGAGACAGACCAAAAAAGGAAAGGAGTAGTACATGAGGGGAGAAGGAAAACAGAGCAAGAGAGAGGAGAGAGAGAGATGCAATTGAGAACAATGCCTTCCAGATGACCATGATTAAAAGTGGTATAGCGCCCCCTTAAGGTATTCTATTGAGGATTGTTATATATGATAATAGACATGTCATCTATGATTGAATGTGTGACTATGATAACGTTATGATAATGTTAGATAGTCTACATAAATCTTGTGGAAACTTGTCTCAGCTACAACATACTCAACAATCAATAAAATCCAAGCAGAAATAACGGCGATATTGCTCGCAAAAGACAGGAATGTAGACTCAAGATTTGAGAAAAAGTCATCTCCCTTAGGGATTACACGCAAAAAGTAATGGATTAAGTGAAAATAGGGTAATAATAAAGTAAAAAGGGTTATTTATAACATTATTTGCGATTATACGTGTTTAAATAATCAAAGGAGATGGTACAGTGAAGGTCAAAAGGAAACAAAAAGTGAAGCAAAAAATTGTTGGAGACACCCGGACTCGAACCAGGGATCTCGAGGTTGGAAGTCAAGTGCGTATACCGATATACCAAAACATCTCCCATAGCGATTACACGTAAACGGGAAATGGAATTCTGAAATTCTACTTTGCAAGTGAAATATGAGCATGATCCCGGCATCTAATCGAAAAGTAAAGGGCACATTCGTGATAGCTCATTGTCTCAGCTACAACATATCCGAAGCTCAGCGAAAACGAAGCTAAAACAACGAGATTTTGCTCGCGAAAGACAGGAGTGTAGAATCCAGTTTTGAGAAAAAGTCATGTCCAATAGAGAATACACGCAAAATGTGAAAAATTGACATGCCTCCTTTAATCGCAAAAATACACCATGATACTTTTGTCAAAAATAAAAATTGTGAATACTACATTTGTAGAACATTGTTTCAGCTAGAACATATCAAAATTTCAAACAAAATTAATTGATATTTCTAGAGATACAATCAATTTTCCAAAAATATACATATGTGTGCCAAATTTCAAATTATTTGATTGAGCCATTTCCAACTTATCTTGCCAACAAAAAAGTGGTTAGAAATAAGAAAAATATATAAATAATAAATAATAAATAAATAAAGGCAATTCTAACGAAATTATAAGGTGGTCTGTACGTTATACAGCCCACCTGATAATAAATAATAAATAATAAAGAAAAATCTTGACGAAATCAAAAGGTGATACGTCTACGTACGTATCACCTAACTAGACTTTAATTCGTCACTTAGACGAATTAGGTGATACGTATGATAATGGTTTACATAACAAATAATGCAATACACGATATATTAATTTATAAAATGCTTCTCCCATTTATATGCTTCTCCCATTATGATCTATCCATATGTCAAGATTAAATTGTGTCTCCTTGATTATGATGGATCTAGGGAAGATAGATTGAAACAATAAATGACCTTTGACCCTGTGCAGTAACCAGTTACACATTTGACTCTAATTTACATCATGAAGAACACCTTTTGACGATTTTATCTCATTCAAAGAAATGAAAATGTAATTGATAAATGATTATCATCATTATGATAATGATGATCATGATGATAATGATCATGATCATGATCATGAGCGCGATCCTGACATCTTATTGAAAAAATAAGGATTGCTTTAGATAGCATATAGTCTAAGCTACAACATACTCAAAAATCAACAAAATCCAAGCAGAACTAACGGCGATATTGCTCGCAAAAGACAGGAATGTAGAATCCAGATTTTAGAAAAAGTCATTTCCCATAGGGATTACACGCAAAAAGTAATGGATTAAGTGATAATAGGGTAATAATAAAGTAAAAAGGGTTGTTTATGACATTATTTGCGATTCTATGTGTTTAAATAATCAAAGGAGATGGTACAGTGAAAGGTCAAAAGGAAAAAAAAGTTAAGAAAAAAATTGTTGGAGACACCCGGACTCGAACCAGGGATCTCGAGGTTGGAAGTCAAGTGCGTTACTGATATACCAAAACATCTCCCATAGCGATAACACGTAAACGGGAAATGGAATTCTAAAGTCCTACATTGCAAGTGAAATATGAGCATGATCCCGGCATATGATCGAAAAATAAAGTGAACACTGGAGATAGCCTTTCGTCTCAGCTACAACATACCCGAAGCTCAGCAAAAACAAAGCTAAAACAACGGAGATATTGCTCGCGAAAGAGGGAAATGTAGAATCCAGTTTTGAGAAATAGTCATGTGCCATAGACAATACACGCAAAATGAGAAAAATTGACATGCCTCCTTTAATCGCAAAAATACGACATGATACCTTTGTCAAACTGGAAAATTGTGGACATTGCATTTGTTGAAAATTATCTCAGCTAGAACATTTCAAAATTTGCAAGAAAAAAAATCAATATTTACAGAGATACAATCAATTGTCCAAAAATATGCAAACGTCATACTATCAAAATTTAAATTTTGAGTTCGGAGGCCATTATGATGACGTCATGAGTTAATTAAGGGTCAAATGACACATGAAATCATATTTCCGACCCATAATCTATCTAAATATGAAAAAAAATTGGGAGTTCCTATCTATTCAGAAGAGTTACAAAGAATTTTGTATAGGCATGTTTTTGCTCATGTATTGTGGATAAAGAAAACGCAGGTCCGCGCGCGCTGTCAACTTTGACGGACGCTTATTGCGTTATAAAAAGGTTAACAAGTTATCAAAATGCTTAGAAAAATGTGCCAAATATGATGATAAAGAAAATTCGGCGATTCTATGTTGCAAAATGCTAGAACGCGCAAAAAACGCGCTCGCATGCGCGTGAGCATAATTTTTTGTCAAATGCTCCATATGGCCTAAAACGTATGCAAAAAAAATTTAGGATGATTTAGAGCATTTTAAATTTTTACGCGCGCGTAAACGCGCGGATGAACGCGCACGCGCGCATTTGCGCACGTTTATTGACCTGGTATTGACCGGTAGGATATTGATCTTAATCATGATAATTATGAATGAGAAATACTTTTCCGTTATGAAGATATGATCATAAGTTGATTTTCACAAAATGGCGCCTGGATGACGTCACGATGACTTTGAGTTTTTGAAAAGTCACGCAGTTCTAAGTTAGACTAAGATCTATCATCATGGCAAGTTTCATGATAATGGCTTTAGCCATTCTTGAGATATCCTGCGAACAAAATTGAGGAAGAATAATAATAATTTCTTCTATACAGACACAAAATAAATACTAGACTTTAATTCGTCACTTTGACGAATTAGGTGATACGTGCTATTTTGTTATCATGAAAGTGTGCCGATGATGATCTAATGATAATGATCATAAATACGATAAAGACCATGATTAAGAGTGGTATAGCGCCCCCTTCAGGTATTCGATAGAGATTTGTAGAATCAGGATTTCAGAAAAAGTCGCCTAACACGCAAACTAAGACAATTCTGACATGTCACCTTTAATTGAAATTTTCAATATGATGATGTCATCGAAATGATAAATGATGTACGTCTATATTGTAGATAATTTATTAGCTACACCGTATCAAAATTTGGGAGAACATAGAATACAAATAAGTTAGAAAGTGCTCAAAGATCAATGTCATGAAGATTCATGATGTGAGGAAATTCACCTTCCTTAGGTATAACACTCAAATTAAGAAATTCTGAAATGTGGCCTTTAATTGAATTTTGTACTATGATGACGTCAATAAAATAAAAAGCAGTGTGTATTAATATTGTAGGCAATTTCCTACGCTACAAGATACCGCAATTTGGAAGAAAATCAGTCAATATTAGGAGAAATACACTAAATTTTCAAAAAATATAATGACGTCATAATATTTAATTTTGTATTTTGACTTCCAAGGCCATTATGATGACGTCAAGATCAATTTAATGGCAAAATGAGCTATGAAATCATATCTCCGACTCATACTCTATCAAAATATGAAAAAAATTTGGCAGTCCTTATTCATTCCAATGGATTTTTTATAGGCATGTTTTTGCCCATATATACTATGTAATACATGAGCTCGCGCACACGGATATTTATCCTGAACGGACGCTCATTCCGTTATTAATAATGATAAAGAGATGAACATGGTATTAAAATACTTAGAAAAATGTGCCAAACATGATGACAAAGACAATTTGGCGATTATATGTTGCAGAATGCCAGAACGCGCAAAAAACGCGCGCGCATTCGCGTTTGAGTGATTTTTTGTCAAATGCTCCATATGGCTTGAAACGTATGCAAAAAAAATTGAGAATGATTTGGAGCATTTTAAATTTTTGCGCGCACGTAAACGCGCGCACAAACAAGTACGCGCGGATTTGCGCACGTTTTTTTTATCAGAAATTGACCGGAAGGATATTGATCTTATTCATGATAAATATGAATGAAAAATTACTTTCCGTAATGAAGATATGATCATAAGTTGATTTTTACAAAATGGCGCCTGGATGACGTCACGATAATTTTGAGTCTTTGAAAAGTCATGCAGTTCTAAGTTAGACTAAGATCTATCATCATTGAAAGATTCATGACAAGAACTTTATTCAGTCTTGAGATATCCTGCGAACAAATTCGAGGAAGAATAATAAAAATAAAAATAATAATAACTAGACTTTAATTCGTCACTTAGACGAATTAGGTGATACGTATGATAATGGTTTAAATAACGAATATTGTATTACATGATATATTATTTTATAAAATGTTTCTCCCATTATGATCTATCTATATGTCAAGTTAAAATTGTGTCCCCTTGATCATCATGGATCTCGGGAAGATAGATTGAAACAATATATGACCGTTGACCCTGTACAGTAACCAGTTACACCTTTGACTCTAATTTACACCATGAAGAACACATTTTTACGATTTTATCTTATTCAAAGAAATGAAAATGTAATTGATAAATGATTATCATCATTATGATAATGATGATCATGATGATAATGATCATGATCATGAGCGTGATCCTGATATCTAATTAAAAAAATGAGGAATGATTGAGATAGCATATAGTCTCGGCTACAACATACTCAAAAATTTACTAAATCCATGCAGAAATAACGGCGATATTGCTCGCAAAAGACAGGAATGAAGAATCCAGATTTGAAATAAAGTCATCTTCCATAGGGATTACACGCAAAAAAGTAATGGATTAAGTGAGAAAAAAAAGAGTAATAATAAGGTGAAAAGGGTTGTTTATTACATTATTTGCGAATCTACGTGTTTTAAAAATCAAAGGAGATGGTACAGTGAAAGGTCCAAAAGAAAAAAAAACAAAAAAACAATTGTTGTGCGTTACCGATATACCAACACATTTCCCATGGCGATTACACGTAAACGGGAAATGGAATTCTCAAATCCTACTTTGCAAGTGTAATATAAGCATGATCCCGGCATCTGATTAAAAATAAAAGACACAGTAGTGATAGCTGATTGTCTAAGCTACAACATACTCGAAGCTCAGCTAAAACAAATTTAAAACAAAGCAGATTTTGCTCGCGAAAGACAGGAATGTAGATTCCAGTTTTGAGAAAAAGTCATGTCCCATAGAGAATACACGCAAAATGTGAAAAATTGATATGCCTCCTTTAATCGCAAAAATACGCCATGATGCCTTTGTCTAAATGAACAATTGTGAATAATATATTTGTAGACAATTGTCTCAGGTAGAACATATCGAAATTTGAAAGAAATCGATCAATATTTACAGAGATACAATCGACTTTCCAAAAATATGCTGACGTTATAATATGCAAATTTAATTTTTGAGTTTGGAGGCCATTATGATGACGTCATGAGTTAATTAAGGGTCAAATGAGACATGAAATCATATCTCCAACTCATAATCGATCTAAATAGTAAAGAATATAGAGAGTTTCCATTTATTCTGAAGAGTTACAATGAATTTTTTATAGGCATATTTTTGCCCATGTATTGTGGGTAAAGATAACGCAGGCCCGCGCGCGCTGTCAACTATGACGGACGCTCATTGCTTTATCAAAAGGTGAACAAGTTATAAAAATGCTTTGAAAAATGTGCCAAATATGAAAACAGAGAAAATTCGGCGATTCTACGTTACAAAATGCTAGTACGCGCAAAAAACGCGCGCGCATGCGCGTATGCATGATTTGTTGTCAAATGCTCCAAATGGCCTGAAAAGTATGCAAAAAAAATTTGGGATGATTTGGAGCATTTTTAATTTTTGCGCGCACGTAAACGCGCGCACGAAAACGTACGCGCGCATTTGCGCACATTTTTGAGCCAAAATTGACCGGAAGGATATTGATCTTAATCATGAAAATTATGAATGAGAAATAATTTTCTGTTATGAAGATATGATCATAAGTTGATTTTCACAAAATGGCGCCTGGATGACGTCACGACGACGTTGAGTCTATGAAAAGTCACGCAGTTCTAAGTTAGACTAAGATCTATCATCATGGCAAGTTGTATGATAATGGCTTAAGCCATTCTTGAGATATCCTGCGAACAAAATTGAGGAAGAATAATAATAATTTCTTCTATACAGACACAAAATAAATAGACTTTAATTCGTCACTTAGACGAATTAGGTGATACGTATGATAATGGTTTACATAACGAATATTGCATTACACGATATATTATTTTGTAAAATGCTTCTCCCAGTTATATGCTTCTCCCATTATGATCTATTCATATGTCAAGATTAAATTGTGTCTCCTTGATCATCATGGATCTAGGGAAGATAGATTGAAACAATATATGACCTTTAACCCTGTGCAGTAACCAGTTACACATTTGACTCTAATTTACATCATGAAGAACACCTTTTGACGATTTTATCTTATTCAAAGAAATGAAAATCTAATTGATAAATGATTATCATCATTACGATAATGATGATCATGATGATAATGATCATGAGCGCGATCATGACATCTAATTGAAAAAATGAGGGTTGATTTAGATAGCATATAGTCTCAGCTACAACATACTCAAAAATCAACAAAATCCAAGCAGAATTAACGGCGATATTGATCGCAAAAGACAGGAATGTAGAATCCAGATGTAAGAAAAAGTCATCTCTTATAGGGATTACACGCAAATAGTAATGGATTTAGTGAAAACAGGGTAATAATAAAGTAGTAAGGGTTGTTTATGACATTATTTGCGATTCTACGTTTTTTAATAATCAAAGGAGATGGTACAGTGAAGGTCAGAAGGAAAAAAAGTGAAGAAAAAATTGTTGGAGACACCCGGACTCGAACCAGGGATCTCGAGGTTGGAAGTCAAGTGCGTTACCGATATACCAAAACATTTCCCATAGCGATTACACGTAAACGGAAAATGGAATGCTCAAATCTCACTTCGCAAGTGAAATGTGAGCATGATCCCGGCATATGATCGAAAAGTATAGTGTACACTAGAGATAGCTTATCGTCCCAGTTACAACATACTCGAAGCTCAGCAAAAACAAATTTAAAACAAAGCAGATTTTGCTCGCGAAAGACAGGAATGTAGATTCCAGTTTTGAGAAAAAGTCATGTCCCATAGAGAATACACGCAAAATGTGAAAAATTGATATGCCTCCTTTAATCGCAAAAATACGCCATGATGCCTTTGTCTAAATGAACAATTGTGAATAATATATTTGTAGACAATTGTCTCAGGTAGAACATATCGAAATTTGAAAGAAATCGATCAATATTTACAGAGATACAATGACTTTCCAAAAATATGCTGACGTTATAATATGCAAATTTAATTTTTGAGTTTGGAGGCCATTATGATGACGTCATGAGTTAATTAAGGGTCAAATGAGACATGAAATCATATCTCCAACTCATAATCGATCTAAATAGTAAAGAATATAGAGAGTTTCCATTTATTCTGAAGAGTTACAATGAATTTTTTATAGGCATATTTTTGCCCATGTATTGTGGGTAAAGATAACGCAGGCCCGCGCGCGCTGTCAACTATGACGGACGCTCATTGCTTTATCAAAAGGTGAACAAGTTATAAAAATGCTTTGAAAAATGTGCCAAATATGAAAACAGAGAAAATTCGGCGATTCTACGTTACAAAATGCTAGTACGCGCAAAAAACGCGCGCGCATGCGCGTATGCATGATTTGTTGTCAAATGCTCCAAATGGCCTGAAAAGTATGCAAAAAAAATTTGGGATGATTTGGAGCATTTTTAATTTTTGCGCGCACGTAAACGCGCGCACGAAAACGTACGCGCGCATTTGCGCACATTTATTGAGCCAAAATTGACCGGACGGATATTGATCTTAATCATGAAAATTATGAATGAGAAATAATTTTCTGTTATGAAGATATGATCATAAGTTGATTTTCACAAAATGGCGCCTGGATGACGTCACGATGACGTTGAGTCTATGAAAAGTCACACAGTTCTAAGTTAGACTAAGATCTATCATCATGGCAAGTTGTATGATAATGGCTTAAGCCATTCTTGAGATATCCTGCGAACAAAATTGAGGAAGAATAATAATAATTTCTTCTATACAGACACAAAATAAATACTAGACTTTAATTCGTCACTTAGACGAATTAGGTGATACGTATGATAATGGTTTACATAACGAATAATGCATTACACGATATATTATTTTGTAAAATGCTTCTCCCATTTATATGCTTCTCCCATTATGATCTATTCAAATGTCAAGATTAGATTGTGTCTCCTTGATCATCATGGATCTAGGAAAGATAGATTGAAACAATATATGACCTTTGACCGTGTGCAGTAACCAGTTACACATTTGACTCTAAAATACATCATGAAGAACACCTTTTGACGATTTTATCTTATTCAAAGAAATGAAAATGTAATTGATAAATGATTATCATCATTATGATAATGATGATCATGATCATGATCATGAGCGCGATCATGACATCTTATTGAAAAAAATGAGGGTTGATTTAGATAGCATATAGTCTCAGCTACAACATATTCAAAAATCAACAAAATCCAAGCAGAAATAACGGCGATATTGCTCGCAAAAGACAGGAATGTAGACTCCAGATTTGAGAAAAAGTCATTTCCCATAGGGATTACACCCAGAAATTAATGGATTAAGTGAAAATAGGGTAATAATAAAGTAAAAAGGGTTATTTATGACATTATTTGCGAATCTACGTGTTTAAACAATCAAAGGAGATGGTACAGTGAAGGTCAAAAGGAAAAAAAAGTGGAGCAAAAAATGTTTGAGACACCCGGACTCGAACCAGGGATCTCGAGGTTGGAAGTCAAGTGCGTTACCGATATACCAAAACATCTCCCATAGCGATTACACGTAAACGGGAAATGGAATTCAGAAATCCTACTTTGCAAGTGAAATATCAGCATGATCCCGGCATCTAATCGAAAAAATAAAGGGCACACTTGTGATAGCTTATTGTCTCAGCTACAACATATCCGAAGCTCAGCGAAAACGAAGCTAAAACAACGGAGATTTTGCTCGCGAAAGACAGGAGTGTAGAATCCAGTTTTGAGAAAAAGTCATGTCCCATAGAGAATACACGCAAAATGCGAAAAATTGACATGCCTCCTTTAATCGCAAAAATACACCATGATACTTTTGTCAAAAATAAAAATTGTGAATACTACATTTGTAGAAAATTGTCTCAGCTAGAACATATCAAAATTAAAAAGAAAATTGATCCATATTTACAGAGATACAATCAATTTTCCAAAAATATGCTGACGTCATAATATGCAAATTGAAATTTTGAGTTTGAAGGCCATTATGATGACGTCATGAGTTAATTGAGGATAAAATGAGACATGAAATCATATCTGCAACTCATAATCTATCCAAATATGAAAAAATATTAGGAGTTTCTATCTATCCTAAAGAGTTACAATGAATTTTATATAGGCATGTTTTTGCCCATGTATTGTGGATAAAGATAACGCAAATCCGCGCGTGCTGTCAACTTTGACGGACGCTCATTGCGTTAATAAAAGGTGAACAAATTATCAAAATGCTTGGAAAAATGTACCGAATATGATGACAGAAAAAAAATCGGCGATTCTATGTTGCAAAATGCCAGTACGCGCGAAAACGCGCGCGCATGCGCGTGTGCGTAATTTTTTTTTAAAATGCTCCATATGACCTGAAACGTATGCAAAAAAAAATTAAGACGATTTTGAGCAATTTAAAATTTTACGCGCGCGTTAACGCGCGCACAAACGCGTACGCGCATTTTTGCGTGCATTTATTGACCTGAAATTGACCGGTCGGATATTGATCTTAATCATGATAAATATGAATGAAAAATTACTATCCGTTATGAAGATATGATCATTAGTTGATTTTCACAAAATGGCGCCTGGATGACGTCACGATGACTTTGAGTCTTTGAAAAGTCACGCAGTTCTAAGTTAGACTAAGATCTATCATCATTGAAAGTTTCATGACAATGGCTTCATTCAGTCTTGAGATATCCTGCGAACAAATTCGAGGAAGAATAATAAAAATAAATAATAAAGAAAAATCTTGACGAAATCAAAAGGTGATACGTTGACTTCGTTACGTATCACCTAACTAGACTTTAATTCGTCACTTAGACGAATTAGGTGATACGTATGATAATGGTTTACATAACGAATAATGTATTACACGATATATTATTTTGCTTCTCCCATTCATATGCTTCTCCCATTATGATCTATTCATATGTCAAGATTAAATTGTGTCTCCTTGATCATCATGGATCTAGGGAAGATAGATTGAAACAATATATGACCTTTGACCCTGTGCAGTAACCAGTTACACATTTGACTCTAATTTACATCATGAAGAACACCTTTTGACGATTTTATCTTATTCAAAGAAATGAAAATGTAATTGATAAATGATTAGCATCATTATGATAATGATGATCGTGATGATCATGATCATGATCATGATCATGAGCGCGATCATGACATCTTATTGAAAAAATGAGGGTTGATTTAGATAGCATATAGTCTCAGCTACAACATACTCAAAATCAACAAAATCCAAGCCGAAATAACGGCGATATTGCTCGCAAAAGACAGGAATGTAGACTCCAGATTTGAGAAAAAGTCATTTCCCATAGGGATTACACGCAAAAAGTAATGGATTAAGTAAAAATAGGGTAATAATAAAGTAAAAAGGGTTATTTATGACATTATTTGCGAATCTACGTGTTTAAATAATCAAAGGAGATGGTACAGTGAAGGTCAAAAGAAAAAAAATGAAAAAAAAAGTGTTGGAGACACCCGAACTCGAACCAGGGATCTCGAGGTTGGAAGTCAAGTGCGTTACCGATATACCAAAACATCTCCCATAGCGATTACACGTTAACAGGAAATGGAATTCAGAAATCCTACTTTGCAAGTGAAATATGAGCATGATCCCGGCATCTAATCGAAAAATAAAGTGCACACTTTTGATAGCTAATTGTCTCAGCTACAACATATCCGAAGCTCAGCGAAAACGAAGCTAAAACAACGGAGATTTTGCTCGCGAAAGACAGGAGTGTAGAATCCAGTTTTGAGAAAAAGTCATGTCCCATAGAGAATACACGCAAAATGCGAAAAATTGACATGCCTCCTTTAATCGCAAAAATACACCATGATACTTTTGTCAAAAACAAAAATTGTGAATATTACATTTGTAGAAAATTGTCTCAGCTAGAACATATCAAAATTAAAAAGAAAATTGATCCATATTTACAGAGATACAATCAATTTCCAAAAACATGCTGACGTCATAATATGCAAATTAAAATTTTGAGTTTGGAGGCCATTATGACTACGTCATGAGTTAATTGAGGATCAAATGAGACATGAAATCATATCTCCGACTCATAATCTATCCAAATATGACAAAATATTAGGAGTTTCTATCTATTCTAAAGAGTTACAATGAATTTTATATAGGCATGTTTTTGCCCATGTATTGTGGATAAAGATAACGCAAATCCGCGCGTGCTGTCAACTTTGACGGACGCTCATTGCGTTAATAAAAGGTGAACAAATTATCAAAATGCTTGGAAAAATGTACCGAATATGATGACAGAAAAAAATCGGCGATTCTATGTTGCAAAATGCCAGTACGCGCGAAAACGCGCGCGCATGCGCGTGTGCGTAATTTTTTTATCAAATGCTCCATATGGCCTGAAACGTATGCAAAAAAAATTTGGGATGATTTAGAGCATTTTTAATTTTTGCGCGCGCGTAAACGCGCGGACGAGCGCGCACGCGCGCATTTACGCACGTTTATTGACCTCAACTTGACCGGACGGATATTGATCTTAATCATGATAAATATGAATAAAAAATTATTATTCGTTATAAAGATATGATCATTAGTTGATTTTCACAAAATGGCGCCTGGATGACGTCACGATGACTTTGAGTCTTTGAAAAGTCACGCAGTTCTAAGTTAGACTAAGATCTATCATCATTAAAAGATTCATAACAATGGCTTCGTTCAGTCTTGAGATATCTTGCGAACAAATTCGAGGAAGAATAATAAAAATAAAAATAAAGAAAAATCTTGACGAAATCAAAGGTGATACGTAGACTTCGTTACGTATCACCTAACTAGACTTTAATTCGTCACTTAGACGAATTAGGTGATACGTATGATAGTGGTTTACATAGCGAATAATGCATTACACGATATATTATTTTGTAAAATGCTTCTCCCATTTATATGCTTCTCCCATTATGATCTATTCATATGTCAAGATTAAATTGTGTCTCCTTGATCATCATGGATCTAGGGAAGATAGATTGAAACAATATATGACCTTTGACCCTGTGCAGTAACCAGTTACACATTTGACTCTAATTTACATCATGAAGAACACCTTTTGACGATTTTTATCTTATTCAAAGAAATGAAAATGTAATTGATAAATGATTATCATCATTATGATAATGATGATCATGATGATCATGATCATGATCATAAGCGCGATCATGACATCTTATTGAAAAAAAGAGGGTTGATTTAGATAGCATATAGTCTCAGCTACAACATACTCAAAAATCAACAAAATCCAAGCCGAAATAACGGCGATATTGCTCGCAAAAGACAGGAATGTAGAATCCAGATTTGAAAAAAAAGTCATCTCCCATAGGGATTACACGCAAAAAGTAATGGATTAAGTGAAAATAGGGTAATAATAAAGTAAAAAGGGTTATTTATGACATTATTTGCGAATCTACGTGTTTAAATAATCAAAGGAGATGGTACAGTGAAGGTCAAAAGGAAAAAAAAAGTGAAAAAAAAAGTGTTGGAGACACCCGGAATCTCGAGGTTGGAAGTCAAGTGCGTTACCGATATACCAAAACATCTGCTATAGCGATTATTACACGTAAACGGGAAAATGGAATTCAGAAATCCTACTTTGCAAGTGAAATATGAGCATAATCCCGGCATCTGATCGAAATATAAAAGGCACACGTGTGATAGCTTATTGTCTCAGCTACAACATATTCGAAGCTCAGCGAAAACAAAGCTTAAATATGGGAGATTTCGCTCGCAAAAGACAGGAGTGTAGAATCCAGTTTGAGAAAAAGTCATGTCCCATAGAGAATACACGCAAAATGTGAAAAATTGACATGCCTCCTTTAATCGCAAAAGTACGCCTTGATGCCTTAGTCAAAATGAAAAATTGTGGCAACTATACTTGTAGCAAATTGTCTCAGCTAGAACATATCAAAATTTAAAGAAAATTGATCAATATTTACAGAGATACAATTAATTTTCCAAAAATATGCTGACGTCATAATATGCAAATTGAAATTTTGAGTTTGGAGGCCATTATGATGACATCATGAGTTAATTGAGGGTCAAATGAGACATGAAATCATATCTCCAACTCATAATCTATCTAAATATGAAACATATTGGGAGTTCCCATCCATTCTGAACAGTTACAATGAATTTTGTATAGGCATGTTTTTGTCAATGTATGGTGGATAAAGATAACGCAGATCTGCGCGTGCTGTCAACTTTGACGGACGCTCATTGCGTTATTAAAAGGTGAACAATTATCAAAATGCTTGGAAAAATGTATCAAATATAATGACAGAAAAAATTCGGCGATTCTATATTGCAAAATGCCAGTACGCGCGAAAATGCGCGCGCATGCGCGTGTGCGTAATTTTTTTATCAAATGCTCCATATGGCCTGAAACGGATGTAAAAAAAAATTGGGATGATTTGGAGCATTTTAATTTTTTTCGCGCGCGTAAACGCGCGGACATAACGCGTACGCGCATTTTTGCGCGCATTTATTGACTTGAAATTGACCGGACGGATATTGAGTTTAATCATGATAATATGAATGAAAAATGTTCCTTTTCGTTATGAAGATATGATCATAAGTTGATTTTCACCAAAATGGCGCTGGATGACGTCACGATGATTTGACTGTCTGAAAAGTCACGCAGTTCTAAGTTAGACTAAGATCTATCATCATTGAAAGTTTCATGAAATGGCTTTATTCAGTCTTGAGATATCCTGCGAACAAATTCGAGGAAGAATAATAAAAATAATATAATAATAATAAAGAAAAATCTTGACGAAATCAAAAGGTGATACGTTGACTTCGTTACGTATCACCTAACTAGACTTTAATTCGTCACTTGACGAATAGGTGAACTATGATCATGTGTAACATAATAAAGAACGCATTTTT